>NW_011888806.1:12433375-12450352 GCF_000151845.1 Pteropus vampyrus
CTACCATGCCTCCCCACACTGCAGAAGCTGGGAAGATAAAAAACATTTCCCTGACTCCTTTGAAGATGCGCTTGGACAAGACCCAAATTCAAACCTGAATTAAATTGGGGAAAAGATACTCATTTTGCTGGTGTAGATATAGCAGACAGATCACAGCTCCAGAGCCTATGTTGGAGCCAGCTTCTTGATTTGTAAATTTTTGCCCAAGGGGTATGTTTCTGAACCAACAGTGGAGGCAGTGGCTTCCTGACCCCAGATTCACAATTAAAGGAGCGTGAACCAACAGCAGGCCCAGTGGCCTCCTGATTCCCAACTTCCTGATTGTGCTGAAGTCACAGTTCCTTTGCCAAGCCAGTTTGGGTTTTCCTTTTGGTAGCAGTCCCTGGAGGGCCAGCCAGGGCTTGCTCTTCCGATCCTTCCAACAATTTTATAAGCACGGCTGTGTTAAATCTGCTTAAAATAGCTGAGGTGGTTTCTTAAATCCAGCCAAACCCTGACTGATAGGTCCCGAACCGTAATTCTACCCAGGAGGTAACTCATCAGATTCTGCTTTTTCCATCTGTCTACAGAAAACATTCTCTGAGTCTTATCTAAACACTACTTTGTGTGGTATTTTAAGGTGTTTTTTTTTTTCCCCCACTACTTTAATGACTCTTTAAAAAGAACATAAAATTCCTTTTATGTTTCCTTATCCTCTCTCATCCTCCATAGTCAGCCTCCATTTCCTGGGTCATGGTAAGCTCCTTGAAGTAGATTTGTTAATGCAAGGGTCATAAAAACAAGACGTGCCTTGAAAATATTGTGAGTAGACTGGGTGGGGTAGGTTGAGTCAAGAAACTCCATTTTTGCTTTATTGAAAATAATTGTGTTAGAACTTTGCACCTGAGAAATATAAAAATCTAGGATTCCAAAGTTAGGTTTAAGACAGAGCACTAAAGATATAGTCAAGCCTTCCAAAACTGACTGAGAATGAGGCATTTAGTCCTTCGCAATTTTTAAATAAACCACCACCTTTCAGCATGTGGAGTAAAATCATAATAATAGTAATAACAATGATGATAAGAATAAATAGCTCCTAATTGTTGACAGCATATGCTGTGGAAGACTACATGCTAGATTAATGATTATTTCCAAAACTCACATCATCCCTGAGACATCATTGCCTTTCTACAGATGAAAAAACTGAGGCACAGAGAAAAGTAAATTGCCCAGAGTTTTAACTCTGTTTAACTCCAAGTACAATTATCCTTGGAGTACGTTCATTCAAACCATCATTTAGTAAATCTTTTTAAGTACCTCGAAGGGACCATGCTTCCCAGGGGACCACACCCTTCATGGGGTAACACAAAAGATTTAACAGTGAATAATAGGTCGGACACAGTGCTAAAGCTCACTCACTTCTTAGAAGACGGCCAGTCATGCCCGCTGCCATTGCCTGGGAAACCTGACACGACCAGCTCTCAAGGCATCAGCAACCACTCTTTGGAAGAACACCTTGTTTTGGTTCCGACCTTTTCATTTTTGTTTTTCATACCTGAGTTTGCAACCCAGCGCTGCCCCTTATTAGCTGTGTAACCCTGGGCAAGTTATTTGAAATCCGTGAGCCTCAGTTTCCTCAACCTTAAAGTGAACATAATAAAACTACCTACCTCATGGGGGTTATTATAAGGATTAATTGTAAACAGAGCACTTAGAATGGTGCTGGCAAGCAGCAGAAGCAGCTATACACTCCGTAGGGGCCAAAAGGGCAGGATCGAGAGCGGGGTAGTCAGCGGCTCCCCGCTTTGTTCCCCACTTGCTGGGCAGGTAGCTCCCTAGAGAGCTCACCCGGAAGCGGAAGTGGAAGCAGAAGCAGGGGCTGCTGCGAAGGGAGCCTCAGCGCAGACTCGGACTTGTCAGTATCCAATCTCATGTTGAGCTCCCGCAGAGCTTTCTCGTTCAGCCAGCAGGTAGAGGTACCTTCCAGCAGAGGTCTGATGCTCCCCAGAAGATTGGCCTCTCGGAGCCCAGCTCCAGCTGGAAGTCCAGGATGCCTGGAAAACGCTTGTGCAGAAAGATGCCCGGTTCCAGATCAAAGGGAAAGTGCAAGGTGGATTCTGCCACCTCATCCGACCCTCCTCTGGAAGTGGACCCAGACACCATCCTGAAGGCACTCTTCAAGTCCTCAGGAACCTCTGTGACGACACAGCCCACAGAATTTAAAATCAGACTTTGAGCCGGGGAGTGAGGCAGCCAGAAGCAGGGGCAGAGGACTGTGGCTCTGTTTCCCAAAGGAAACTCGTGACCTGTGGGCTGTCAGACTGGAGGCCCCTAAGCGGGGAAGGGACCAGCCTTTCCGTGTTGCTTTCTACTCTGTGCTCTTCTGTACATTAACATTTTCTGTAGTTTGTTTCCTCTTCTTCTACCTTGTCACCAAAAAAAAAAAAAAGTGTTGGTACATAACAGTCAATGTGTGTTAGTTACAGTTGTTATATCATTACTGCTATTATTACTATAGCATCACACATGAGAAGTACACTGAGTATTTAGTATTTAGTAGAGTATGAGAAAATCTCAGGGTATGGTTTTCTCAGAAAGAGAAGGCTACAGGAACTCATTCATTTTAAACTAACTTGGTTCAAAATTTAAAGACAAGAGTCAGTTCCTGGCTCTCAAATCCAAGGGCTACTATGGTTTGCTTTGATAGTACACACTGATTTCTGTCTCCCCAAATCAGAAGTACTTTGGTACATTCCATTGGTCTCTCAAAAAAAAAAAAATTTTTTTTTTTGTAATAGACAGTGCTATGCCACACAAATCCCAATTTCAGGACTAAAGGATTTAGTCCCCCAACTGCTAGGCATGCCACCCTCCAACATCCCTCAGCTCTCAGCCCCTGGGAATTGCCCTCAGCTGGCTAAAGACAACCACCTCAACCAAAGAGTTACCTTCTCCCCAGTTCAACATGCTTTCAATGGCATGTTGATTCAGGGACATGAATCCAGCCTCCAAGGCCTAACTGGGGAAAGTTCCAAAGGTGTATTCCTGCTGCAGAACTCCTTGCGGGGTCATCCACTTCACAGCTCAGCTTCTCCTTCTGCCTGGCCCCTCCCCAGCACCTGGTAAGCCCAAGAGCATGCCCTAATAAACACCCTGTATGCTTATCTCTGATTTAGAGTCCCCTTCTCAGGAATCCCGCCTACAACATTCAATCTGTAGATTTAAACTCCAAGATTACTACATTTTAAAACAACTCTCTTCACAGATACCAACTTCTACTCAACACAGCAGGCACCTCCCCAGCTGTGCTTCCCCATCAGCAGTGTGGTCTTATTGGGTCCTATGCCTGGGCACTCTATCCCTTTTATATATGCTCTATCATTGTAAGATTTTCAAAGCAGTCTGTTTACAAAGCTAATGTAATAATTTTAGTACCATGACCTTGTTGGCTTCCTATCACTTTTGTTTTTCCCATTATTCATCCGTGTGCCTGAGATAGAACATGTTCAAATAAAGTTCCTTCCAAAACCTTCCTCTGGGCTCATTTAGGGATTGGGCTCATGAAGCCTGGATTCTACCTCACTTAGGGTGAGTCCTCCCCCATAAGGCTCCTCAGCGCTTTGTGCAGATAGACTTCTGTCAGGCAGGCTGAACCCTGGCTACCAACACAGCTGATGCTCGCATGACTTTCCCTGTCCACAGGATTTACCATTAACCGCTTAATGTTTTCTGGTAGAAAGTGAGCATAAATAAATATTTGCCTTTTAAGCAGAAAATATCAAATTCAGCCCAGTTTATAGCTGTAATTTTTAAAAAGACTGAACAACTCTTGTTCCCTTTGAAACCAAAAGAATCATCTTAGCAGTAGAATTCACCCCCGTGAGTATGAATTCAGCCCATTTACTTTCTGGCCTGTGTACAATTTCCAGCTTCCCAATAAGGAGAGCATGACATAAATTTGCTTTGCAGCCCAGGGCAGGTATTTCGAACATGTCTCTCTCCTCCTTGAGCACAAACCTGGCCTTAGTTGTGTCTACTTCTTGTTCTCATCTCTGCCAGGGCACTTGAGGAGGATTAATCCTCGACACCAGGACGAATTTCCCTTGCACAGAAAGTCAGTGGAACTGCCACATAGAGAGAAGAAAAGCCAAACAAATTGGGTGGTGTGAGTTTTTGTGGACAAGGTTGATTTACATTTGATCTATTATCATTGTCAATCACTTTCATGCTGTGCTGACAGCTATCCATGATGTCCCCACTAGAGTGAGCAGGCCCTTCTAGTTTCCATCCTGGATCTCAGCCGAGGAGAGCAGGCAGCACATGGAGGAGAGGATAAACTATGTGCCTGGGAACACCAGGCTCTCTCCCAGGAAGAAACATTACTTCTGAAGAAATCTTCCATCAGCTTTTTTTTTAATATTGGTCAAATTTTAATCCTAAGGAATTTTAGATACCTTAATGCTTTAAATACGTATATTAGCTAGAAAATGGTTCTCATAATTATAGTATATATACAATAAAAGGATCATTTTAGTTCAAGAAGAAAAAACTGACAAGAGGAAGAACTATCATGTGTTAATTTTTTATAACAAATGAAATGGCTATCTTAGTATTAATAATGATGATAGTCATAACTACTATTCACTGAGCACTATGTCCCAGGAATTGTGCTAAATTGTTTACATTATCTCACTTAATCCTAATGACTAAACTATAGTGAAGGAGTTATGCCTCAGTTTACAAGTAAGAAAATGAAGATTGTGGGGATTAAGTCCATTGCCTCAGGTTACACAGTAAGAAAGTAGTGAGAGAACTGATTCCAGTAAAGGACTGTCTGAGTCTGCCCTTAACCTGCTCATCGGCCATTAGTAGCTTTTCACACCTTCTTGACAAAAACCAGAATAAACATCCTGCGCTCTGCCATGCTTTCTCTTCCTGTTGGTAGCTACAATCTGTGCCAGCGCCTACCTGACCTGAGACTCCACTAGCACTACAGGGCTCAATTCCCAAGGTTTTCCATCTGAAGATCCTTACCCTACCTGCCTGGCTTCTCGAAGGAGGGATCCCTATCTGGCCCAGCTCACAGTTCCCTTTCCTTGCATTCGAGACCACTTCAACTTGGGCACACTTCTCAGTTACTACAAGCATAACAATAGTTTTCAAAAAAGCTCAATAAAAGTTTCTATAAAGCCAAGACTCATCTTAAATTGAAGACAAACTAACTCGAAGGCTTATGTGCATGTTTGTATCTTCTTAGATATACATTAAACACTGGAGTATTTGGATGGCATTTCTGAACAACTACAGGTATTTGCTTTTAATTAGAAAAAGAATGTCTGAGCACAGATCACCTTCACTCAGAAATGGCTGTTCCTTCCTGGTATCTCGTGGCCTCTGTAAGTACTCCTTTGGCATGCAGTTTGAAGCTACCTGGAGACTTGACTCATCAGCTTCTCATTGACAGCAGATTTGTTTTGCTAATCTCCCTGTAGGCCATTTTTACTTAGAAAGTGGTCAAACAATAATTGTTGAGTTGAATTTTACCTTTCTCTCATACAGAAACAAAGTCCAGAGAAAACCCATCCTCTAGAGTAACCAAGCCATCCTGATTTGCCAGAGACTGTCCTGGTTCAGAGACTGAAAGTCTCCTGTCCTGGGAACTCCCTCAGTTTGGGGTAAATCTGAACAGTTGATCACCCTATGGTCCTCTCTGGCATATGTACACCTATAAAGGTCAGTCTTCCCCAACAGCCTGAGAGAATATTTCAATGAAAAAGCAAAGTTATAATACATATACATTTGAACTTTTCCAAAAAATATAAAATGGAATCTAACATGACAGGCGTAGAAACATAATTAGCTACAAGATAAACTTTAAAAGAAAACAATATTTTAGCCCTAAAGATTTTTTTTCTATTTTCTAAAGAACCTCATAGTTACATCATAACTATTGAAAAATATAATGGAAGGGGTGAAATGATGGCAGGAAGAAGCCAGACCCATGTACTGTCATCCCTTAGAACACCACTGTAATGTGGACTAAACTGCACCTGTGTAATTTTACCAGCATACTGTGCGCATGTTTAAAAAAAATCAATTTTTCTTAAGAGCCAAAGGGTTAAAGAGAGGTCGCAGGCACACTTGGAGAGCCTAAAAGCCAGATATTATTTTTGAGAGACTATAATAGCCTGGTGATCAGTTCAAGAAAATCACAGTCATTCAAGATGATGTCTTACATGTACTGCCTTCTCTGTAAAATGAATTTACCTTTTCATTATTATTTACTGAGTGAGCCAGTATTTCATTTGTATGGATTTTATCCAGCAACTACAGGAGGGGTTGGAAACACGGAAAATCTAATAAAAAGATGAAGCTGCTGTACAATATTTTGAGTCTGTATCCTGCCTTTCGAGGTCATGTTTCTGTCTTTTTTATGATGTTCATTTTAGAAAATGAAAAAAATGTATACATATAGAAATATGCCTTTTATGTGTTCCAAATGACAGCAAATTTGACCTGACAAGTATGGAGACTTATCTACCAGGAATGACAGCAACAAAATAGTGGCAAAAATAAAATCACAACCTCACTTTAGGTTGGTCTCATTGGTTTATCATTTGAATATAAAATTTTGTCTGCCTGGTACAAGCATTTCAGTTCTACCATTTCAGGATGGGTGGTGGAAATGTAATACAGTTAGATTCGACATGTTATACCATTTCCCATGTGGAAAATTGAGTCTCCTCCTCTTGAAAGGGTCCTTCAGGAAACTTCCAAACTTTCCATTTCTTGTCATTCATTGTTAAGGTCTGGGGGGTAGGAAGCTTCACAATTAAACATCTTGTTTATACTATTATCCTATTGTGCTGCCATCCAGGTCAGAGTTCATTAAAAAGTCTTTAAAAACTAAAATCTCTTATGCAATGATTTTCTAACCTGTACACCCCAAGGGGCTACAGGGTCACTACAAAGGATCTGTAACTCACTCTATTTTGGATTTTCCTAATTAATATACACAAAAATTAAGTTACCAAAAGCAACCCAAGTGTCTATCAACATGAATGGATAGGCAAAATGTGGTACATACACACTATGAAATATTATTCTGTCTTAAAAAGGAAGGAAATTCTGACACATGCTACAACATGGATGAACCATGAAGACATTATACTAAGTGAAATAAGCCAAAATATAAATACTCTATGATTCCACTTATATGAAATACTTAGAGCAGTCAGATTCATAAAGACAAAAAGTAGAGTGGTAGTCGCCAGAGGCTAAAGGGAGGAGAAATAAGGAGTTATTGTTTAATGAGTTATAGTTTCAGTTTTACAAGATGAAGAGTTGTGGAGATGGATGGTGGTGATGGTTGCACAACATTCTGAATATATTTAATACCACTGAACTGTACACTTAAAAATGGATAATGTTACATTTTTTGTTGCATGTATTTAAAAACTTTTAAAAAATACACATAGCTACTGTCATATAAGGGTTCTCCAATCTTTTAACACAAAAACAATGTCCTCATACTCAAAAGGTTGGAAACCACGAGTCTAGTGGTTAAAATACAGGTGGGAAATATAGAACCTGTGTTTTTATCCTATCTCAAACACTAACTAGTTTTTGGAACTTAAGCGAGTTGTTTTCTCTATGCCTCAGTCTCTACATCGGATAAATAAGGACAGGTGCAGGGAAGCTCATTGAGAAGTGTAAAAACACCCTCAAAGAAAATAATTATGACTTAATCAGCTTCCTGCCCCATTGCTAATAACCATGACCCTAGATATCAAATTAGCAATATTTATTTCTCGAATGAATACCAGTTCCACTTGGAACCCCAGATTCCAAGTGGACCCCAGATTCACTGATTAGGGTTATTTATTTCAATCCCATCTCTAGTTGTCAATACTTGACCATGCTGTGGTTCTCTAACTCCTCCACTGTTTTGTGAATAGTGAAAAGCTTACCTGTCAAACTATGTTGCTTACAACATCCCAGACCATGAGGTGGTATTCCCTTTTAATCAGTGAACCATCTGGACGTCTGTACCACCTAGATCCAGAGCCACAGAAGTAGCCCCAAACTTTATGGGTCCATCAGGAGAGAGTCAACAATTATTCAGTACTCTCAGCTTACTGCAGTAGAGGTAAACCCTGGGCCACATCACTGGGGTGGGGAGGTGGGACAGGTGTTGGCTTATTTTCCACATCGGCTACTACAAAATATCCAGGCTCATACACTCATTGCTGACTTCCCCTAATTTTCAGAACTCAGGCTAAATCCTAAATCCTAACTTGAGCTGATAATCAAAATGCAAGCTAAAGTCAACAGTAAAACCTATAGTACTGCTGAACAGTAGTGGTTTTTGAAACAACATAGCACCTGTCCACTTTCACTCAAAGATAAGCTTCAGAAATTCAATACTCAAACCTATTTGAAACTGCAACTCTTTAGCCCATCTTGATGAATATAAACTAACATAGTTGCTTGTATGAAATAATACTAAAGAGGAAAATGGACGATAAAATAATATTTTAAAACAAGATGATTGATTATAACTATGCAGAATGCTTATATGTACAGTAGTAAAAATAGATTATTTTTAATAATAAAAATGGTTTAATATTTATTATTTTGGGGAAAGTTGCTTAACTTTGGAAAGAAATTAAAATAGAAGAAAGAGATGTGCAGATAGATTCAATACAACGTAAATGAAACCATTTTTAAACAAGTAACCTGGGATGCCAGCCCATAAAATCTCCCTTAGAAACCTCTGGCATCCTCAATGTTAAATGTTCAGAATTAAGTGGTCATTTCATCATCTAAATCCAGCAAGTGCCATCCTAGTCTCACACTCCACCATCACCTTCATTTTTGTTGTTCCTCCTCTGCCCAGATCAGAAGCTGCAAGTTAGAGAAGCCCAACTGGAAATGGGTAAACCCCTCCCAAATGTTTGGGCTGTTGACAATATCTGTCAGAGCCGGAGGGACACGAAGCCAATCAGGAGAGAAGGATCTCTGCTGTATGTTAATGTTGACCTTCTTGGAACAACGTGCTCTCTTTAGCTTCTACACATGTCTAATCACTAGGGAGTTGTCTAGCTACACGAATTTTTCACATTTGTCAGCTAAATCAGTGCTCCAAATGCACAATGCGGCACTTAGAAACATTATGTGAATTTATTAAATTCTCTGGAGGACTTTGGGTCCATAAAGCAGTAAATTGATTACAGGGAACCGAGGCCATAATATTTTCATCAGCAACAAAAGCAGTCATGCTCCCATATTGCCCATGGCATGTGAAGAGAAACTGTTCCTCACTTCACTTAAGCTAGCAGGCTGAGACTCACATAGCAAAAGAGAAGAAAGCTCTGGGATGCGCCAACATAATCCATCATTTCAGTTTCTTTTAGAATGCCAGCTTTCTCTGTGCACCAGTCATAAGGAAACATGTGAGAAATATAAATGATCTTTCTACTCTGGATCTGCCTATGAATGCTTCCAAAATTAGCCCTTGAGATCATCTGCACACTGACTTTACCATGAAATTGCCTAGACATTGCTATCGGAATGAGGAGCATGATGGGTCGATGTCAATGACATAATTTTGAAACTAAACATCCTTATACGTGGTCTAGTGGCCACGCAACTGATAATCGATACCCCCTCCAAAGAGGGAAGGGGTGATCATTTCATCTTCTAGGATGCCTAATATGCCAGGAATTATTGTAGGTACTTTCCTATATGTTAGCCTATTTAGGGATTACAACAACCATAAGAGCTAGGAATTGTAATTCCCGTTTTTAAGTGAGAAAAGCAAGGCTTGCCCCAAATCACAGAGCTGATATGTAGTTCAGTTAGGGCCCAAACCAGGACCATGTGTTTCCAAAGATGTCTTTGTTCTGTAACCCCACTTCAAAACATTTGCTGTTTATTTCTTCTAAAAGTCTTGACCCTTACAGAAGGTAATTGGTCATCTTTCTGATGCTGCATGGGAAAACCTTCACCATCTTAAATCTTTCTGCATGATGAGGAGAGGATAAATCTGAGGGCAATCTTTTTAGTGTCTTGGCACCAAAAGTGTCATTTTAGAGTCTTCTCCCAGAATATGACTTTGACCATTTCACTCTATCTTTAAAACCTCTTCAGGCATCCTGGAAAAAGATAGGATTATAAAATTCAGGCATGATGAGTGATAATATTTTTTAAATCTAATACTAGATTTTAATAAACGTCTAAAATGACTAGTTTTTCCATCTGTGTTGAAGGGTGGTCATACAAGGGGCACAATCAGAGGGTCAGCAATCCTTACTCCTCTGTGGCCTCCAGACTAGACAAGGTTCATGTTAGGAAAGCAAGGACTTTACTACAGAGAGAACCACAAATCAGAGAGTATCTACTCCTCTCCTTGCACCAAATGTGGCCTTTAGACCAAGACCCTTGGCTGTAATGGAGGAGTAGCAGAGTCTTCATAAGGCCTGAAAATAGCTGGGCCTAGAAGGAAAGGCTCTGTTTTATTCATTTGTGGATTCTCAGTTCTTGGCAGGTTGCCTGGTACATAGTAGACCCTCAATTAGTGTTTATTAAATTCAAATGAAATATTAAGACAGCTCAGCAGTTTGTCAAGTTATATGTATCAGATTATTAAGAGATACTTTGTGAGTCGTTTTTAAATGTAGTAATTTGCAAGCATAATTGCATTTCACATGTGGTAATTCACAAAGCTAAGTCCCGCACTTCCCAGTTCATCTTAAAACTGTATGTTCAAGCAACTCTTGATCTTGTAGCAAAAACTATTCATTATACGCAATTTTTTCCTGGCATATGTGCCCATCCAGAATAGTCTTTCAAAACAGGTCACACCAGGGCATATAATCAACTTGATATTAGCTATAATTTTTGTGTATTTCTTCTTCTCCATTGGCTGCAGTTGTATTAATTACAAAGACTGTATCTCCTTCTGACTTTTTTGCTTCTGGAAGAGGGGTGACTTATTTGTTTTCCCTATTGCTTGTCTGATGCTAAAAGAAATCTTATTAATCATTCAGAAACTAATCTAATTCATTTTGAGATTAATGTCGTGGACTCCATTTACAGTCCAAATCCAGAAAACCTCAATTGCTACATGAAACAGCACCACCTACTGGCATTATTCTCACATTACACCTTCACATTCTCAGCCCTGAAATCCTTTTAAAATTGCTGAACTCCCTTTGGGAAATTTTGACAATTAACCTCATAACAAAACCGATGAGAAAAACTCCAAAAAATTAAATTCTTATTCTATCCTATCTTCACCGAAACTATTCCCTGCTCACAATATTTGTTTTTTTAGAAAAGGAAAATATCTCTACATTTTTCTTGGACCATAAAATTGTAAAAGACAGAAGTTTCCTTCAAGTCTTTCATCGGTATCAGATTCAAACCAACCATTTTATGGCTTGGTGTTAAATGAGTTCAGTAGTACTATTCCACATATAGTAAATATTTCTTACAAAATACCAAAATTAGCTTTAATAATAATTGTATAGTTGGTTTTTTCACTGTGAACATTTATTTATTTATGATCAGAACATTTATTTAACAAATATTAACTAATCACCTCGGCTTAGGAATACCATAGTGAACAATATGTATCTTGTCCCTGCTCACATAAAGATTACAGCCTAGGAGAAAGAGTAGACAACCCGTATAATGCCATAAGTTTTATAACAGAGAAAATTGGGGGTTGTGGGACCCCAGAGCAAGGGCACCTAATGTAGTCAAGGGAGATTCAAGGACAACCTCACAGCTGGTACTGTTGGTGCCCCACCCATAGCCCCTCAAGTCACACTGGAAGTCACTTGCAGCTTCAGTAGAGACTTAGTTCTAGTCACGCTGTTGGTTTATATATCAAATACCTGCATCTCCACAAAATGAGCCAACTAAAAGTGTCAGGAATTAGCAACCCCAAAGCAACCCTCAACCAGTGAGGGGTGGGAGTTGGTGTTTAAATATCCAAGCTTCTGTGCCCCGCAATAGATAACTCTGAAGTGTATTCCACTTAGGCTATCGAGAGGTCCCCAACAGAACATATGTAATTATTATGTTAATAGCACTGTTGGGATTTCAATAGGCTTGATGAATAAATCCATCTTTCCCACAAATGTGAGATGATTAAGAAATAAGACCAAAGAATAAGACTGGATATCACGTTGCTAACATTGGAGAATGTGGCTCATATCTTTAGACAAGTGGATTCCATTATACTCAATCTAAGAATTAAACTACAGTCACATGCCCCCCTCCCGCTTCACCACAGCCTCCACAGTTGTGACTTCTGTGGTTTCAGTTACCAAGGGTCAATTTCGGTCTGAAAATGTTAAATGGAAAATTTCATAAACAAACAAGGACCACTGGAATGGGACAAGCCTCTGAGAGACAGGACCTGTCCTTGGTATATTTATGGCAAGGAGGAGCAGAGTAGAATGCAAGATTCCCGCAGACACCCTCATTTTCAAGAAAAAAAAAAGAGAGAGACTGAGCCATACAGTCAGTGATCAGCTTTCTGAATTACCACATATGAAATACAATTAGGCTTGCAAATTACTACATTTAAAAATAACTCACAGTCTACAGCCATGCCACCCTGAACATGCCCCATCTCATCTGATCTTGGAAGCTGAGCAGAGTTAAGCCTGGTTAGTATTTGGATAGGAATCCACCTTGGAATACCAGGTGCTGTAGGTGTTAAAAAAAAAAAAAAAAAAAGTGGATCAAAAGTAACTCACAAAGTAACTCTTATAATCTGATAAATATAACTTGCTAGTTCAGTGATTCCCCACACCACTCAATATAATAAATAAAATCAAAATCTTTTCATTTCCACACTTTCAGTGCCCTTTCTGAGTGATATTGACCCCCAATTAAGACCACAGTGATCAATTATATGAACAGATAATAATTATTAAATTAACAGTCGCTGAGACATTAATAAATGGCTTTTAGCTATTTAGTGGGTCTGCTTATAAGAGGCATTTAAAAGCTTTGCTTTTTTCAGATTTTTCTTTTAACATTCTTTGTGCTCTTACTAGGTGCTAATACAATTACATATTTCTTTAACCTTCAATAATAACCTTTTGACTGTTATTATCCCCACTACTCAGATCAGGAAACTGAGACTTAGGTTAGAAAACTTACTGAAGGTCGGCTAATAAAAGTGGAGCCAAGATTCAAACTTTGGTCAATCTTAGGTCAAAACCCATGTCTTAAGCACTACCCTATCCTTACCTGGTGATCATTAAGCTGTGTGTCTTAAAATAAGTCATCCATAGAAAAGAACAAGAACCACATGTCACTCATATGTGGGATATAAATTAGAAAGAAACAAAAGAACAAACAAAACAGACAAAAATTCACAGACAACAGTATGGTGAATATCGAGGGGGGAGGCAATGGGGGGAGTTGAAGAGGGTAAAGGAGGTCAAATATATAGTGAAGGAAGGAGATTTGACTTTGGGTGGTGAGCACACAATGCAGTATACAGATAATGTATTACAGAATTGTACACTTTAAACTTATATAATCTTATCAATCAAAGACACCCCAATAAATTTAATAAAATAAAAAAGCGAATGAAAAAATAATTCATTCAATTTACTTTGAATTAGAAATGCCAACAGGATAATGAGCTCTGAAACTAATTAATGAATAATATAAATTGATTCTGCTTCCATCTTTTTGGGCAAACCATTGCCAAGTATCTTCCAATCTGAAGTTAATCTTGGTAATATCTCTAAATCTTTGAGGTTCTATTTATCTCTCTTCTCTATATCAATAAGATTCTCTTGTTTCAGCAGTTTTGATTATCCATAAACACCACTTGCTAGAAAATGCTACAAATAGAACACTATTTGTACTGCAATTGCAGCCTCTTAGCACTTAATATTGTAACTATTTTTCAGGTCTTTAAGTTCAGAGAAGTCGGTGACATATTCCTAGCACCTAAAATGATACCTGAAAAACATTAGGGGCTCGAATAAATGTTTACTTGAATAAATGAATGAAAATATTCAGGAAGCAAAGTATTTTGGCACTTTCAGAATTGCGTACATGGGGAAAGGGTATGGACGAGTAGCAGAATACAGTGGGTTGCAGCTGCTCTTCTAGTTTGCTCATTTGCCCAGCAAGCATCTCCACATATCCTGTCACTAAGGTACCACATTCATGTCACTCAGGTCCCTTCTCTGCCCCAGAACCACAAGGGATGATCACCAAATTCAAGCTGGCTGTTCATGGTGCCTCGTTCTCCTTATCACATTGGTATAAAGCTTATCATGTGACCCAAATCAGGCCAGTCCTTCCTTGAGATCTCTCTATTTATACCTGAGTCATAACATAGAAACAATTTGAAATCTGGACTTTTGGCAACAATTTTCCTCGAAACAAGAGGGAATAAAACCAAACAGAAATAAGAAAGAGAGGGGGCAGATCCTGGTGACACTGCATCCTGGATCTAGCCGCCAAGGCCTTTGCTCCTACAGCAACTCCTTCAGTTCTGTGAGATATCCCCTTGTCTCGCTTAAGCTAGTTTGAAATGAGTTTCTGTCACCTGAAACTGAAAGAGACCCGATGAACATACCAGGGCTTTGCCATATGATCTCCCTTTATGACATTGTTTCTGCAGCGAAACGTTTTCAAGTCCAAACAGCCCAAAAGCCCTCGTAAAGTTTTTAAAGACAATTTTTCTGGCAAGTCAAAGATGAGTTGAATTAAATACATTCACGATGCTGACCACAAGATGGCACCTAAAGCATTCTTTCAAAGTGCCTCAACCCGGCACTCAGGATGATTACCAAATTCTAACGTATTATTTATGCTCCACATAGATCCTATTAGGCTGCAAAATCATTCCCTTTTAGATGATTCTGTATGCATTCTGATAGTTACAGTGTGCCTCACAGAGCATCTTGCTCTTAATGGTCTTCAGCAGGTAATCAAATCACCAAAATGTTAGACAAATGTAAAAAGGTGAAGTTAGGTCATTTCTTTCAGAACAACAACAGATCTACCTGCAATGAGTTCAGAAAATTTAGTCATATCAAGAAGCTGTACAACAGCTGAGATCACCAAAACCATATTATGCCCTCATGAAATTAGCCTGATTATCTATTCTTTTTTCATGGCCAAACACAACTTTATATTATTTTTAAATTGTTTTCCCCATTGACAATTTAGAGTCACATGTTTATGCCCTCTCTTGGCCATGGTGGATCACACTTTTAACCTCTCCCCAGTCTTTAAACCAGATTTAGTGTCTACCAGTTGGCCCAAGAAGCTTGCCATCAGGTTTTACTTACAACCTACTACACATAAGGTCAACATAAAATATGCTACATCTTACAGATTCTATCTTTGAATTATGTTTTAATGTGAGTTTATAAAAATGGAAGGACAAAGCCTCTTGGATAAAATACAAGGTTTCTACCATCAGAATCTCTTTAAGGAGAAAAGTTCTTCTCTATTACCCCCCACCCCCTGCCACCGCCCGCCTGCCTCCCACCACCCCGCCCGCATAGTAAAACACCATCATGTATTATATCCTGATCACAGCTTGTAATTTTCCTTTATTGCTCTTGGCACAATTTGTATTTATTCATTCCTATTTAACTATTTGCTTAATATTCTTCTCCCTGTATCTACAGTCACTATCCCCATGAGAGAATAACCATATCTCTTTTCTACCACTATGCACTTAGTACCTATAAGAATGACTAACACTCAAAAAATATTTATTGAGAAGAGATCGACTAAGAAGTTCTGGATCTATTTCTGTCCCAACAAGAGTTCTCCCTAAACTCTCTTGGCCATGGTGGATCACACTTTTAACCTCTCCCCGGTCAACCTGTCTTTCCTGCCTTTTCTCTCCTTATATGCATTGTTTCCTGGTGATCTCTATCAGATTTCTCACACTTTTATTAACTGTTTAACCTGGCTACAGCTTGTCACCTGGCTAAAAAGCTTTTTCTTCACAAATTAGCATATGTACAGGAGGATTTACATAGAATATGGGGACTGCCCACAACAGAGGGAATACTGAATGACCTATACTGCCGCTGTACCTGTTACAGGTGTTTAGCTTTAAGAAACAAAAATTAACTTTGGTTAACTTAAGCTGGAAAGAAATATATTAGAAGGACATGTGATAACTCATAGAATCAAAAGAAAAAGTGTAAAATCAGACTTCAAGGAGGAGACAGGGCAACTTTGAGAATCTGGGTAGCAAGAAATAAATAGATTCTCTTCAAGTTGCCTCAAAGTGAATCTGTTCAGTCCTTGTGAACACTTCACTCCAGATTTCAATTTCAGAAAGAGCATCTGACTGGCCTAGAGTGGATCACGTGACCAACCCTGGCCCAGTGATGGGGCACCTTGGTTGACAGGCCCACTGAGAACCCATTCATGGGGGATGCTTCAGTCACTCAAAGGAAAGGAAATAAACAATGTCCAAATGTCCCTTAGAGCCTCTGAGAACCAAGTATAGATTCTGTTGGGTCCTAAAGCATGCCATGTACTCTTTAGAAAATAGACGTTTAATAGAGTATTCTTCCAAAAGAGTCGACACAGTGATAGGCTTGAACCCTGCTTCTGGAAGTTTTACTTATTATTGGTCAAAATGTATATTTTGATGTCAGAAGAATGTCAGAAGGAAAATAAAGGAAAATGAGAATTAAAATAGCCATTATCCAAATATCCAAAGCCAGTTCCAGGCAAACTCTGAAGCAAGTCACTCTTCCTTCATTCATCATATCTTTACTAAGGGACTATGCTCTGCTTCTTTTCCTCTTTGTTTTTAATTGCTATTTCTTTCTAAAATTATTTCCCTTTCTGCCTCAACCTCAATACACATACACAGACAAACACACACACACACACACACACACACACACACACACACCTCTAGTCACTGTCTATTCCTGCTTAATCTAGTAAAAGAGCTTCAGTCTAGAAATTTAA
>NW_011888806.1:12450402-12497487 GCF_000151845.1 Pteropus vampyrus
CAAGCATCTCCACATATCCTGTCACTAAGGTACCACATTCATGTCACTCAGGTCCCTTCTCTGCCCCAGAACCACAAGGGATGATCACCAAATTCAAGCTGGTTGTTCATGGTGCCTCGTTCTCCTTATCACATGATTGGTATAAAGCTTATCATGTGACCCAAATCAGGCCAGTCCTTCCTTGAGACCTCTCTATTTATACCTGAGTCATAACGTAGAAACAATTTGAAATCTGGACTTTTGGCAACAATTTTCCTCGAAACAAGAGGGAATAAAACCAAACAGAAATAAGAAAGAGAGGGGGCAGATCCTGGTGACACTGCATCCTGGATCTAGTCGCCAAGGCCTTTGCTCCTACAGCAACTCCTTCAGTTCTGTGAGATATCCCCTTGTCTCGCTTAAGCTAGTTTGAAATGAGTTTCTGTCACCTGAAACTGAAAGAGACCCGATGAACATACCAGGGCTTTGCCATATGATCTCCCTTTATGACATTGTTTCTGCAGCGAAACGTTTTCAAGTCCAAACAGCCCAAAAGCCCTCGTAAAGTTTTTAAAGACAATTTTTCTGGCAAGTCAAAGATGAGTTGAATTAAATACATTCATGATGCTGACCACAAGATGGCACCTAAAGCATTCTTTCAAAGTGCCTCAACCCGGCACTCAGGATGATTACCAAATTCTAACGTATTATTTATGCTCCACATAGATCCTATTAGGCTGCAAAATCATTCCCTTTTAGATGATTCTGTATGCATTCTGATAGTTACAGTGTGCCTCACAGAGCATCTTGCTCTTAATGGTCTTCAGCAGGTAATCAAATCACCAAAATGTTAGACAAATGTAAAAAGGTGAAGTTAGGTCATTTCTTTCAGAACAACAACAGATCTACCTGCAATGTGTTCAGAAAATTTAGTCATATCAACAAGCTGTACAACAGCTGAGATCACCAAAACCATATTATGCCCTCATGAAATTAGCCTGATTATCTATTCTTTTTTCATGGCCAAACACAACTTTGTATTATTTTTAAATTGTTTTCCCCATTGACAATTTAGAGTCACATGTTTATGCCCTCTCTCGGCCATGGTGGATCACACTTTTAACCTCTCCCCAGTCTTTAAACCAGATTTAGTGTCTACCAGTTGGCCCAAGAAGCTTGCCGTCAGGTTTTACTTACAACCTACTACACATAAGGTCAACATAAAATATGCTACATCTTACAGATTCTATCTTTGAATTATGTTTTAATGTGAGTTTATAAAAATGGAAGGACAAAGCCTCTTGGATAAAATACAAGGTTTCTACCATCAGAATCTCTTTAAGGAGAAAAGTTCTTCTCTATTACCCCCCACCCCCTGCCACCGCCCGCCTGCCTCCCACCACCCCGCCCGCATAGTAAAACACCATCATGTATTATATCCTGATCACAGCTTGTAATTTTCCTTTATTGCTCTTGGCACAATTTGTATTTATTCATTCCTATTTAACTATTTGCTTAATATTCTTCTCCCTGTATCTACAGTCACTATCCCCATGAGAGAATAACCATATCTCTTTTCTACCACTATGCACTTAGTACCTATAAGAATGACTAACACTCAAAAAATATTTATTGAGAAGAGATCGACTAAGAAGTTCTGGATCTATTTCTGTCCCAACAAGAGTTCTCCCTAAACTCTCTTGGCCATGGTGGATCACACTTTTAACCTCTCCCCGGTCAACCTGTCTTTCCTGCCTTTTCTCTCCTTATATGCATTGTTTCCTGGTGATCTCTATCAGATTTCTCACACTTTTATTAACTGTTTAACCTGGCTACAGCTTGTCACCTGGCTAAAAAGCTTTTTCTTCACAAATTAGCATATGTACAGGAGGATTTACATAGAATATGGGGACTGCCCACAACAGAGGGAATACTGAATGACCTATACTGCCGCTGTACCTGTTACAGGTGTTTAGCTTTAAGAAACAAAAATTAACTTTGGTTAACTTAAGCTGGAAAGAAATGTATTAGAAGGACATGTGATAACTCATAGAATCAAAAGAAAAAGTGTAAAATCAGACTTCAAGGAGGAGACAGGGCAACTTTGAGAATCTGGGTAGCAAGAAATAAATAGATTCTCTTCAAGTTGCCTCAAAGTGAATCTGTTCAGTCCTTGTGAACACTTCACTCCAGATTTCAATTTCAGAAAGAGCATCTGACTGGCCTAGAGTGGATCACGTGACCAACCCTGGCCCAGTGATGGGGCACCTTGGTTGACAGGCCCACTGAGAACCCATTCATGGGGGATGCTTCAGTCACTCAAAGGAAAGGAAATAAACAATGTCCAAATGTCCCTTAGAGCCTCTAAGAACCAAGTATAGATTCTGTTGGGTCCTAAAGCATGCCATGTACTCTTTAGAAAATAGACGTTTAATAGAGTATTCTTCCAAAAGAGTCGACACAGTGATAGGCTTGAACCCTGCTTCTGGAAGTTTTACTTATTATTGGTCAAAATGTATATTTTGATGTCAGAAGAATGTCAGAAGGAAAATAAAGGAAAATGAGAATTAAAATAGCCATTATCCAAATATCCAAAGCCAGTTCCAGGCAAACTCTGAAGCAAGTCACTCTTCCTTCATTCATCATATCTTTACTAAGGGACTATGCTCTGCTTCTTTTCCTCTTTGTTTTTAATTGCTATTTCTTTCTAAAATTATTTCCCTTTCTGCCTCAACCTCAATACACATACACAGACAAACACACACACACACACACACACACACACACACACACACCTCTAGTCACTGTCTATTCCTGCTTAATCTAGTAAAAGAGCTTCAGTCTAGAAATTTAAATCTCTTCTGTTTCATCTGTAACAGCTTAACTCATGTGGATCAATAGATATAAATGTAAAGGTGCTTAGTAAGTTGCTACATGCATAGAAAATAAGATAACATGTCTATTGGTAATAAAGTATTATTTGTGAACAGGTGCCCCCTTTTAGAGCACTTCTCTCCCTAGTCTCCCTTCCTCAAGTCCAGGAGCCCTACGACTTACTGGTTCGGGTGCGGAGGGTTTTGATGATGGAACAAAGAACCTGATAACCCCAAATTCCAAGAAGTTACAGACTAAAAATAATTTAACATATTAAACTTTTCTCAGCTGTCGGAGACGATCCTTTTAACAGATTTCCTTGCCATAACTGAATCTTTGAAAGGGTCCAAAAATAGCACCCCTCTTCTCTCCCTGACTTCTGAACCAAGCCTGAAGTAAGATAAATAAGTCAACCAAAATACCAGCTTTGTTCATAAAGTCTGATTTGGAGGACGAGGCCTATCATGAGAATCAAAAAGGCTTCCTATGCCTGAAGTCTTTGAGCTCAGAACCTCATCTGAGAGAAAGCTAAGCTGTGCAGTGAGCCAACTCATGCACTAAAGCCACTGCCCAGGGAAGGAAGGGCAGAGTCACCAATCCCCATTTTCAGGACTTTTAATAGGTTAGTTCCCACCAATCCAAAATCACGTCTCTCATACCCTTGGCATCTTTATTTTCAGTAATGATTAACTAAATTTAGTGTTTCCTTCAATTAAGAATATAAGCAATAAACCATGTAGTATAAGAAGTATCTTACTTAGTCAGCCAATCAATATCACAAGTATTTTTATGACACTTTACAGTTGCAAATATCATGAAGTATTATATGAACTCATCACTACTTTCAAATTACAGTAGCTATTAGACCTACTGAAGATGTAAATATATTACAAATATTTAAACAATTTTAATAACTGTATTTTGATATAACTGGTTTTCTTTATGATCTTACTTATTTTATTTTATGTGTTGAAAAATATTTTTCTGAGCTTTACCAGACTAACATATGATTACATGGCTCGATAAAAGGTAAGAGTCCCTTTTCTTAAGGGAAGTCAGTATAAGCTTTTAAGTCAAATGACATGATCATATTATTCTTTCACAAGGAAAATTTGGGAAATCTTTCTAGAATGATCTAAGATTGGGAGAAATTAACGTGTCAAAGTCCTTTACAAACTGGCTTTTGTGCCCCTGCCCTGCATCTTGTCCTGCCTTTCTCCCACATCGTAACCTTCTGGACATCTGGTCTTCTCACTATATCCCATACCATTTCATGCTCTTTACTTCTCTAGGATTCTGAACACGTTGTTCCCTCTGCTCTGAATGGCTGCCAGCCTCTTTTCTACATCATGAGTACCTACACATTCTTCATACCCAGTTTACATCTTCCTCTCTGTGGAGCTGCCATCAGCCGTATTCCCAACACGTAGCACCTTGGACATAATCTAGCACAACACATACCACATGGCATCCCTAGCAATCACATCCATCCCCCAGACTAAGCCGTAACATCTGTTGTCCTAGCATCTGCAGGAATGCAGTCTGCCAGCCCTTCTTAATCTGTCTCCTCTTATACTGGTTTTGTTCCTTTCTCAATTAATCCTATCTTTCTTCAAGTCAAAAAAATCCTATCTTTCTTCACATCAGTTTCCACTGCGTGCGGAAGTGTCTCATGGCTCCCCTCTTCCCTTTGGCCACCATGCCCATGCAGGTCCTCCTGGGTCTTCCTCATCCTCACTCCAAAGCCTCTACAAGTTCGTAGTTGTCTCCCAGTTGATTCCAGGCCGCTGTCGGTAACTGTTCTATACAACTTGATGAGCCCGAGAGATTTTGTCTACACATGCCACACCACAATTCTGCTCTTCTTCAGCTGCACCATATTAGCAAGAGGATTGAAACAGAAGCCTTTTCATGGCTTACTGCCTTCAGACTTTACCTGTGAAATAAGGGGGCAGGTGCTCTCTGTCCTGACATCCTCCAAAACTTACTGAAAGTATCTCTCCTTTCTTATCCTCCACCCCATTCCTACGTGGTTCCATGTAGGAGTCCCGGTTCAGGCACTCATCAGCATCAAAGCCGCAGTCATGTTCCCTCTGAATTTTGGTTTCCCACCAGTCTCTTAGCTTTTAATACCGTAAGACAGGGAACTGCTCCTCCTGTGCATCCTTCTCCAGACTGCAGTTAGAATAGAAACTCAATGCTTAAGGACTCCTCCCCTCTCTCAGAATTCTGACTCTTCTGATAGGAATCCTGGTTTTCGGTATAATCTCTTTTTCTTAATCAATTCAGAAACTCAACTTTTACATTTTTCAGGGCCAAAGCAATGAATGCTGCTATAGGCAGAAGCTAAGGGGCAACAAGAAAATTGCAGGGAAAAAAAAAGCATTTGCAATTTTATCTTGACTCACTAGTCTGTGTGTTACATGAAGACTTGAAAATGGACAATGAAGACATTTGGACCTTGTATTCTACACTCAAATAATCAGTTTAGAAAACAAGGTCCAAATGTCTAGTCTAGGGAACTAAATCTAGTGTCACTGAAGGTCAGAGCTGGAAAGACCTGGAGAATTCATCTTCGTCTAATTCCCTCACTACAAAGATGAGGCAGTGAAGCTTTGGAATGGGAGAAATGGGGGAATTAAATGACTCACCCAAGGACATGGAAATCAACTCTCTCTTTTTACTTTTGGCTCCCATGTATTCAGTGTCTGCTCTATGCCACGGCTACTTCATAGTCATTGTCTCATTTACTCCCCAGCACCCCCTGAGAACAGATATGATTAGGCTCACTTTGCAAAAGAGTAACTAAGGATGACAGAAGTGAATTTACTTCCCAATGTCAGAGAGCTACTAAAAGAGGGCAGGTTTTCAATTCCACGATATTTAATGCCAGAGCCCAGGCTTCTAACCCGGGCCTACTGTGTGTCAGACACCTTGCTGAGGGCTGAGAATACAAGGAAAATAAGATGCAATACTGAGTTGCTGGATCTGCTAACACTACAAGTTACTGTTAGTCTGCTGCTGTAGCCTGCAGTGACGTTTCTATCAGATTAGGAATAAGGATTTCTCCTTTGAAATCTACTCAATAGCAGCAACTCACTCACAGGCAATGTCGCTTAGGGCAAACTTCAACTCTGCTATCTACTTATCAGTTGAGAATCCTGGGGTGGCCTCTGTTCTCTATCGGAAAAAGTACAAAGTGCCTATTCTGGTTAGCTCACAAGACTATTGTGAATTTCAAAGATCATAGACATGAAAGCCCTCAGCAAAAGGTCAAAAATTATTGTAAAAATCCATCTGAGTCACATTGCATATTCTCCCACAAAGGTTTTCAAACCTTTTTATAAATATTTATAATTGGTTTATGAAAATTTAAGAAAGTAAGGCACAATAGAAATCTACAGTGGGAGGGGAAGGAGAGGAAGAGAAAGAAACCACGGATGAATACAATAGCACCGGTCATGTTCTGGCCTTAAGTCGATCAGTGGTCCCATGAGTGCTTCGTTTATTCTTTTTTGTGTGTTAAATATTGAATGATAAGTGTTTGCATTTTTTGACAAAGAAAGTAAGGCATTACTGTGGGGCGGGAGGAAGCTGTAAAGCAAGAGGTTGGAAATATGTAGAATTTCTTCAGGGGAATGTTTTGTGTTTAGAGTTCTTTTACGGAAGGAACTCAAGGCTATACAAGATTTTATGAGTGCGGGGAATAAAAGTAACGTTTCTAACCTACTGATTTCTTTAAACTCAGATCCCAGGTTTTAGACTTAAAACAGTTTCGTGCCCACTTTCCCCCTTCAAATAGTAGGAGATCATTTTCTCTTCCAAGAAAGAACTCTCATCTACTCTAGAGAGATAACACATTTGTCATAACTATAAAGGTATTTGGAAGAACAACTGGGCTTTACACAGACCATCTGGAGAAGACAAATGTTTCATGTAAGCATGTGGGAAATTTCACTGACAACATATGTAGCTATATAAATTGTCTTCAGGATTGCCAAAAGGAGAAAATTCCATTACACACGTGGAAGGTATTTCGACAATCACCTCAAAATAAACACACATCAATCTCTTAATTTAACTAAAACATATGTAAGGTGTAGCTATGTTTCTTTTCAATGTAGTGACAACCTAATATACAGCCTCTGCAGAGAGATGCATTGGGTTCAACTCCACAGGGACAACCTTAAAATCACTGCGTTCATCTGCTCATGTTTAAAGGAATACATCTGCCTGCACCCTCCCTTGCTTTGCACACCTTCCACTCCTGTGAATGCAAGACATGATATTATGGAAGAGTACTAGACAGGAAGTCAAACGTCTAGTCCTATATCAGTCACTAATTTACAGAGTGACCTCAAACAAGTCTTGTCATCACTCTGATTTAGTTTTATCTCCTCTACAATTAAGAAATAATTCTTTCCCTATTTACATATTACATATTTATGAAGATACTATTAACACTTCATGTTAGGATAACATTTTACAATTCAATAAGTTTTCAGTTTGTTCCATTCAGTCACAACAACTTTATCCCATTTTATAGGTAAGAAAATTGATATTGTATTAGCGGGAAAGTAGTGCTACAGTAAATTAACCCCAAAAAGTCAGTGGCTCAACACAATAATAATTCCCAATAATAATACAGGACTTCCTGATCAGTAAGTAGCTTTACTGCATGGCTCCAACAGGTCCCAGGACCTTAGAGTCCTTTGCCTTTAGCTGGCACACAGGCAAAGAAAGAGTGAAGAAAACACAACCACTTCTTAGCAACCTCATCCTGGCAGTAACCCAAACGACTTCCATTCACATCTCATTAGTGAGAACTAGTTAATAGCTCCACCTGGATGCAAGGGGGCACTGGGAAATACAACTCTGGCTGGCCAGCCATTTCTCAGTAATAATGTTATTCTGTGGAAGAGGACATATGACTTTATGGTGAACAGTTAATCATCTCTGCCATGACAGCCTACACAACTAATACATAAGTGTATTAGCTATCTAGTTCTGTATAATACACTACCACAAACTCTTAAAACAACACACATTTGTTTTCTCACAGTTACTCTGGGTCAAGGCTCTGGGTGTGAGTTAGTCGGTCTCTGCTTCAGAGTCTCACAAGGCCATGGTCTAAGTGTCAGCTGGGCCGAAGTTTCATCTGAAGTTTCAACTAGAGAAGAACCCACTTTCCCACTCACATGAGTCTTGGCAGCATTTGATCCCTTGCAGCTGGAGGATTCATGACAGTTTCCTTCTTCAAAGCCAGCAATAAAGATGGAAAGATTCTAGAGGCAGTGAGCTAGCAAGACAGAGTGGCATGCAATGGAATGTAATCTTGGGAGTGATATCTCATCACTTTTGCTATATCCCACTGGTCAGAAGTAAATCACAGGTCTACATACACTCAAGAAGAGATTACATGAATTCCAGGAGAGGAATTGGGGGGCCACATTAAGGTTTGTCCATCGCAATGAGAAACTCAAACCTAGATTTTCTGACTATAAATCCAGTGTTCCTTTTACTTAATCATTTGTTTTTCTATGGACTCCATAGTTCTTATCTATATTATAGTGATAATATTTACATATAACATACCAGTTGTTATGAGGGACAAATGAAATAGTGCACTCTATGAGCTGTAAAGTACAATGTGAATTTAATGGGCTATTGTTATTATTATTTTATCTCCTTACTTGTAATGTTTCTTTACTCTTTTTGCCCATCTAAATCCTACTCTTCTGTCAAGGACCATCTCAATGCTACCTCCTCCAAGAAGCATACATATATATCAGTTGGGATTAGTTTCAGTTTCAAGTAATAGGAAAACAAAGTGATAGCTCAAGTAACAATGATCGTAGAGCTGATAAGATAGAGCCACAATGTCACTGGGACCCAGACTACTTCTAGATCTCTGGTCTGCCTTGCCTAGAGTGTGATCCTTGTCCTCAAGGTCTAAGATGGCTACTGGAGCTCCAGCCATCATGTCCCCAAACCAAGCAGCTAGAAGGAACAAATATTTTCATAGCTGCTTCCCAGAAGTCTCATGCAACACTTGGACTCATGTCCTTTTGACAAGACCCTAGTCCAACAGCTATACCTGGTTGCAACAGGAACTGGGAGATATACATTTCAGCCAGGTATGAGAATATCTTAAAAGTGGGGTTCTGTAACTAAGAAGAAGGAAGAGAATGAATTTGGGGATAATAAATAGTCTCCGCTATGGGATGTTTTGGAAACATTAGGTATACACACCTACATAGACAAAGGGGGTAAATAGGAATTTTAGTAGTTTGTAACCAAGGTGTGGAGAGCCTAGAACTCCAGGTTAAGGAGTTGAACTTCATTTGATATCTAATAAGAAAATGTAACATGATGAAAGGGATGTTTTAAGAAGCTCGATCTAATGATGGCTTCAGACTTGGAGAATTTTAGTTCTGAAACTTGTAATCTAGCAAAAGATTTAAAAGATACAAATACTGTTTGAATAGTGATGACGGAGATGAAGAAAATAAGTGATGTTTACTGGAAGTCTCCAGTTGCATGTAAAAAGCCAAACACTAGGGGATAAGCAGAAAACCACAGTCTTCCTCATGCCTATTTGAAATCAGGATTCTTGAAATGGCAACCACCATTACTGGTCAGCTACAAATCTGCCAACATGGCAGGGACCACATGCAGCCCCTCCATGAGGAGCACCAGCAGCCAGCCTCAGAGGCCGGGACTTGAAAGCCTGACTCAACAGTCAGGGCCCCCGCCACCTCAAGAGGCTGGGAACATCTAGCCCAAGAAAAAAGAGAGATCTGCAGGAGATCTTAGCTCCTGTCCTGAGGCCACACCTACAGACAACCTGAGGTTGCCCGAGGTGGACAGCCAGACAGGAGAGACCCAACATGGAAAAATAACATTTGTTCCTGCTTAATCAAGAGGTTGTCAGAAAAGATTCTGTTTCAGCAATCATTGAATGGATAAATTAATTAATTAATTAATTAATTAATTAACAAATGTTCCTAAAGTTCTTATTCAGAAAGTTGGGCTGTAGAACAGGTGATTAATCTACAAAACATTTTGAACTGTTCCCCGAAGACCCACTTTCTTAATTTCATCTAAAAATATGACATGATGATAGCAGAACTTATTAAGAGTAGAATTTATTAAGACAGAAAGAAGCTTAAACCCCATGGCCAGGGTTTAATAAAAGGACAATTTCCTATTATTAAAAAAAAAAAAAATCTGCTAATATGACATTATTACTTTCTTCGTAGAAGATGAAGTTGAACTTTTGGCCTCAGACTTTAGCTTATGTCTATGAATTTTTTTTTCTAATAATGTAAGCAATTATTTGATGAGACCACTTTAGAAAGAAATGAGATCAGCACTAGGAAATAAATGTTTCTTGCTGCGAAGCAAATCTCATAAGAATTCACATATCCATTTAGAAATGCTTTCAAAAAATGAACACTTAAAAAAATTCTGATTTGGTCATCACTTCAGGGATTACTATGCCTTTGTTAGCTGAACGACTTGTGCTGCCAATACACATGATCCTGATCCAAAGCTACTTCAACAACGTGTTAAAAATAGCAAACCAGAAATGAACTGAGCACCGGCAACCAGAGCCAGAAGAGTGCTCAAGGAGTTGCACTATAAATAGAAGAAGATTGAGAGAAAACAAGGTCAAAGAAACAACCAAAATGCTTTTCTTTAATACAGACTTAGATTCCCAGTGTACAGCGAGTAAATGGGTTACTTCTCACATTATTTTATTTAAAGTAGCTGTGGTTTACACATTCTGAAATTCTGAGAGTTGTTTTTCTGAAAAGTACCATTCTCTCCTAACAATAAGAGTTTATTTACGGAAGAAACCACACTGCTACTTGCCTTATCCTGCTCCCCCAAAAGTGGGAATATGGCATTGTGGAACCCCTAATTCTAAATATTCATAAACCCCTTTGAGAGACTGTTAAAGCCTCCCTTTTATGTTCACCCTACAGAGTGGTGTGTTATCTGCCAAAATTTACCACTCTGCAGCTTTAGACAAATTTGTGTGTTTGGTGTTGGGGACTTCCCTCAAACCATGCCAGGTAGAATCAGCTATAGATCAACAATAAGAGATATTCAGAGGCTCAAATGCTTTTTTCTCCACCTCATTCCAAAATGAGGCATGGCGACTTCTGAAGTCTCCCTCCAGTTGCCACAAGTTTGCATCGACTCTGCTCTGCCTCAGACTGCCTGGCTGTCTGCCCTGTCACCAACCACAGATTTGGTGCACTGCAGCTGCTGAAAGAATCTACGTCTCCACAGTCTCCGTTGCCTGGGACAACACCCTGCACTGGTTTCTCTACCTCAGAGAGGAGCTCGTACCAGGCAGGAAGCTTCTAGAAGCTCCTGGGCATGAAGGATCAGGCCTAGAGGGGTGAGGGGCATCACACAAGGAAGTGGCCCAATCTGAGCAGGGTAAGAAAGGCATTCATGGAAGGGGATGGTCCAGCATGAGCTAATAGAGACTGAGTGAGAAGAGGAAGCATCCATGTGAGGGAGGGGTGACAAAGGCAATGAGAGATTGGTTACAAATAAATATCAGAGATAAGCAGATTCCTCACTGCCTGAAAAAAGTATAGAAATGGAGAAAACTAAAATGAACTCTGTGGTACTGGATTGAGAATGGAGGTGTTGGAGAGAACTCATGGTTTTTAAGATAGGTAAACTTAGGTAGATGCCGATGATTGAGGATAGATAGATACACAGATAAGATGCAGAGATACATAGATAGATGAGAGTTGGGCAGGCAAAAATCAATATAGATGTAAATGTGGGAGGGATGTACGTGTGGGTGGGTGGCCAGGTACATACATATATTCCTAATCTCTGTCCATTGGGAAGGTCTTGGAGCAGTAACACTGAAGGAATAATACACAAACCTAGCATTCAGATCTTGGCTTCAAAAATACTATCCTCCACTGAAAGAAACCAGGGGCTCTCTGAAGAAATAATTAATTTTAGGGCTGGGACAGGGAAAGTAAAAAGATAAATCTAGAAAACCCTATGCCTGTAAGCAAGGACCTAAAACGATGGGAATATCTTAAAAGGACATAGAAGCCAGCCAGAAGGGGTTCCCACAGACCAAATCTGAGAGAAATTTATCATCAAAATAAATAGTAATGGTAGTGGATTTTCATTCATTAAATGAAGCAGGAAACATGCATCTACAATATTATAGATGATAGATAGATAGATAGATAGATAGATAGATAGATAGATAGATAGATAGATAGATAGATAGATGATAGAAAGTTTGATGAGCAATGGTATACTTACATAGTTTCAAAGCATCTCTCGCCAAATGATTCATTAATTAACAAAGGAGAAAATAGTAAGTTTACAGTAGAAAAGCCTGGTAGACACCATTTATCATGAGCTGAATTGTGTTCCTTCAAAATTTGTATGTTGAAGTCCTGACCCCCAATACCTCAGAATGTGACTGTGTTTGGAGGTGGAGCCTTTAAGAGGTGAT
This sequence comes from Pteropus vampyrus, assembly GCF_000151845.1. Classification (NCBI taxonomy): domain Eukaryota; kingdom Metazoa; phylum Chordata; class Mammalia; order Chiroptera; family Pteropodidae; genus Pteropus; species Pteropus vampyrus. The sequence goes on from NW_011888806.1 coordinate 12,462,767, forward strand.
TAATACGACCGGTGTTCTCCTAAGAAGAGGAGATTAGAACACAGAAAACAAGAGTGACGATAATGTGAGGTCACAGAGGGAAGATGGCCATCTGTAAGCCAAGAAACCAACACTGCCGAACATTTATCTTAGACTTCTAGGCCTCAGTGCTGTGAGAGAATAAATTTCTGTGGTTTAAGTGACCCAATCTGTAGTATTTTGTTGTCACAACCATAATACAGCAATTAATACACCATCTTAAATACCTAAAGTGAAGATCCTCAGTAATGGGACAAGTCAAAAGAAGTGCCGCCTGACAGGGTGCAATGAAAAGAGCACAACATGTCACTTCCTATTCCTGCCAAAAATGCTTAACCTGGATCTAATCATGAAAAAACATCATACCCTTCCAAATCAAAGGGCATGCTAAAAAATAACTGACCTGTAATTTTCAAAATTGTCAAGGTCATGAAAGTCAAAAAAGGATTAAGGAATGATAACAAATGTACTCATTCATTTGGCAAATACTTATCAAGCTTACGGTGTAATGGGGAACGCATAAAACAAACAAATATACAACGTTTGGAAATAAATGTTAATTGGAAAATAATCAGGGTAAGTAAATAGGGAGTGACAGGGCTGCTATATTAGGTAAGATGGCAGGGAAATCTTCAAAGGAGGGGATACTTAAGCAGACAAATCTTCAAGGGAGGGGAAGGAAGCCTCACAAATATCTAAAAGAAGATCATTCTAAACTTAAGTAACAAGTGTCAAGATCCTGAGGCAAGAACATTCTTGTTGGTTTCAAAAAGGACAGAAAGGCCAGAGTAGTGGTGGTTGAGTGAGAGGAAGAATAATAGAAATCAAGCTAAGGGGGTGACCAGTGGCCAGGTCATAGCAATGCCTTGGAGGTCAAGATAAGGGTTTTGGATTTTATTCCTAGTAAGTACGATGGGAAGCCACTGGAGATTTATTATTATTATTATTATTACTATTATTAAATTTATTAGGGATAACATTAGTTAATAAAATTAGATAGGTTTCAAGTGCACAATTCTATAATACATTATCTATATATTGCCTTGTGTGCTCACCACCCAAAGTCAAGTCTCCTTATGTTTAACTCCCTTTACCCTCTTCAACCTATCCCAGCCCCCTTCTTCAATATTTTGGAAGAGCTTGAGAAGGATAGGTATTGAATCTTCTTTGACTGTTTGGTAGAATTTGCTAATGAAGTCATCTATCCTGGACTTTGACTTTGGAAGAGTTTTTAATGATTATTTTAATTTCCTTACTGTTGATGGGTCTATTTAGGTTTTGTAGTTCTTTGTGATTCAGTCTAGGAAGGTTATATACTTCTAAGAATTTGTCCGTTTCTTCTAGGTTATTGAATTTAGTGGCATATAGTCTTCCATGGTATTCTTGTATGATCCTTTGTATTTCTGTGATGTCTGGAGTAACTTCTCCTCTTTCATTTCTGATTTTGTTTGAGTCTTTTCTCTTTTTTCCTTAGTGAGTCTAGCCAGAGGTTTGTCAGTTTTATTATTCTTTTCAAAGAACCAACTCTCTGTTGCATTAATTTTTTCTATTGTCTTTTTTTCTCTCTAATTTAATTCAGTTCTAATTTTTATTATTTCCTTCCTTCTGCTGGTTTGGGGCTTCATCTGTTCTTTTTTTCCCAGTTTTTAAGATGTAATGTTAGGTTCTTTATTTGGGATTTTCCTTGTTTCTTGAGATAGGCCTGTAATAATACACATTTCCCTCTTTTTATTGCTTTTTCTGCATCCCAAAATTCCTGATATGTCTTATTATCGTTTTCATTTGTCTCTATGTATCTTTTGACCTCTCCTTTTATTTCTTCATTGACCCAGTCATTCTTTAGTAGTGCACTGTTTAATTTCCACATATTTGTGGTTTTTCCACTTTCTTTTTGCAGTTGATCTCCAATTTCAAAGTATTGTGGTCAGAGAATATGCTTGGTATGATTCCAATCTTCTTAAATTTGTTGAGGCTTGTTTTGTGTCTCAACATATGATCTATCCTTGAAAATGTTCTATGTTCTATATGCACTAAAGAATGTATAATCTGGTATTCTGGGATGAAAGTCTCTGTAAATATAGATTACGTCCGTTTGGTTTAATGTACTGATACAGGACATCACTTGTAAAATTCTTAATCCTTTAGCTGGAAATGAAATGGGACATCGCTTGCAGAGTTCTTAATCTTTTTAGTAAACCTAGTTAAGTTTTCTTCTCTCCTTTCTTTAGGAAAAAGGCCCTCTCCTTCAAATCCGGAAGCTGGTGACTCATCCTCTGGCTATTGATAAGGGTCATCAGCCCATTGTTAGCAGAAATGGTGCTAGGCCAGACAGGGCCCTTAGAGTCTGAGAGGGGATGGGGACTTTAGGCCAAAGGTCTTTTTTACTCTTTAAGAAATATATTAACCAAGCATGTTTCCCTTTACTCGCTTAATAGGCAAATCGATAATAAAAATTAATAGATATATAATTTGAATAACAAGTTCGTATCTTCTTTTCCTTGTCTAGGGACTGAAGTGGAAACCCAAGACCCTGTCCTAACTAAGGCAGAAAGGGAAAGAGCCCATGAAACCCCAATAGGCAAGGACTACGACCTTTCTCAGCAGGAAGCAGATACAGAAAAAGAGACCTCCTGTTCCTCAACATCCATACTAATAATAAGGGGGTTTATGGCTCTTAGAAAAGAGTTAGGCAAGAAAGTTAGGGGGTTTATGGGTCTGCCTGCAAAGATGTCATCCTATTCTAGAAGGGGTCCGCCCTGATCCGCCCACAATTAAGTAAGCCAGAAGGCATTTTTAAAACTCATACGAAGAGGCAAGTAAGCAGAAGATTAGGTACCAGTTTTAGCCAGTCACTCGCAGTGGAGCAATAAAGACTCCAACGACCTTCAACTCACCTGAGCCTCATTATACCATCATTATAATATGATACATATGCCCAGAAGTTCATTAATATCATTATAACAGACTGAATTCTGGGAACGAACATGCGCAGAAAGTAAATGATGAATCACTGAATCCTGTCAATCTTAGTTGTCAATCAAGGAAGCCCCTCTAAGAAAAGTAACCACTCACAGCAAGTAGGGATAAAACCCCCAAAGGCTTTGTTATCAGGCCTTTTGAGCCACACTTCTCTTGCTCAGACTTGCTTCCACTTCTGGAAGTGTACTTTCCCTTCTAAAAACACTTCTTCTTTCTGCTATATTTCAGTGTCTTGCTCAATTCTTTGTTCAAGACATCAAGAATCTAGACAACACGCCAGGAGAGGATCCCCACTCCCCAGTAACAGTGTCATTTAAGGCCAATATTTCACTATTGATTTTCTGTTTTGATCATTTATCCATAGCTGTCAATGGGGTATTTAGATCTCCTCTTATAATTGTTTTTGTCAGTTTCTCCCTTTAGTTCTGTTAGCAGTTGCTTTATACATTTTGGTTCTCCCTGATGGGGTGCACATTTATTGATAAGCGTTATGTCTTCTTGATGTATCACCACTGGAGAGTTTTGAAGGTAAAAGTGACATGATTCTATTATGATTTTAAAAAGTCACATGAGCTGCTATGTACCAAATAGACCATTTTGGAAACAAGAATGGAGACAAGAAGTCAGTTGGAAGATTCTTACTGCAGCCAACGTGAGAGATGATTATGGCTTGGGCTCAGGTAGTAATGGCGGAGAAAGAGTAAATGGCTCCAAAAATAAGAACAGGGAACACTGGTAACATTTTAGAAGCAAACAGTTCTGCAATAAAAAATTAAAAATTAAAAAAAAAACCTGAACAGGAGATGGTTATTTTTTCTTTGGGCTAGGGGAGAGGGGACTAGGTGCAGGTACGAAAAATCCATTCACTTGCATTTTCCTTAATTTCACCAGAGAGCAGTTACTCATCCTCTACAGCTTGCTGAAATGTCCTCTCTTCCACACACCCTTCTATCCCCCAGCATTGATCACTTATCCAGACTTCCACAGCACTTTGCTCCTGAGCAAAAAAAAAAAAAAAAAAAAGCCTTTCCACTTCCTCATGTGGTTAGTGGTGTTTGTCTCCACTTCCGGATTCTAAGCTCCTGCACTGCAAATTCCTGTCTTGAAAGCCTGAATCATCACACGTATTTCATAAAGTATGTGTTGAGTGGGGAGACAATATCACTATTTGATAGAAGCATTTTTCCAAAGAGAAGTATTAAACCATGGATTTATTGGGTGAGGCTATGGTATCTCATTCAACACTCCATTGGTTAATCAAATTACTATAGAATCTACTGGATAGGACAGGGCTTCAAAATCATCCCTCTGCTCCATCCTGAACAAAATTCTGGCTGTTCAAGAACAATTTCAGAACTTGTTTTACAAACAACCAGCAATGAAAATTCTTTCCAGTTAGGAAATCTGGAACTCTTGCACTTATGCCAGATTTAGCAACAACCAGACGTCAGGGCTGCCTGTATCAAAAGGTGCTTGCTATAATAAACAGGCCTAACCAAGGTCAAACCTTCAGTCGACTCAGCAATAAGCATTGTCAGGTTGTGCATTCCATAGAGATTAGGCTCCCTCCCTTTTTCCAATCACAGAGCTTGATTCCATTGACATTTTACTCTAGCTGTAGGAATATACTTTTCCATATACTCTTCCTAAAGAATGCTTAGGTATTTACTACCCCAGGCTTTCTGAAAAATATTAAAGGCCACTCCGAATACCTTGTGATGGTTCTGTCCAAATATGTTTCTTAATTTTCTTTTTTCTACCTGCTTCAGAGGCTTTCCATAAGCCTGGCCTGCTACTTTGTCTTTGTCATTGTTATGCCCCAGACCCAGAACAGTAATGGACACATAACAGGCACCAAATATATGTGTTTCGCTTTATAAAGCTAGAGAAACAGTAATTTAAAAACTTTCCCAACTTAACCTGTGATTTCCAATTGATTTTTTATAATTGACAAGGATGTTTCTGTCTTAATTAAGGGATACAATTTTCAAAGCTTCTCAAAAAATTAAATTCACTAATTTTTTAAAGAAATGTATCATATTTCACCTTGAGAGAAGACCGACTCTTCGTTCCTGCTCTTCCAGGCATCTCACTCCCTAATTATAGTTAATGCTCAAAGGGATTCAAAATACTTTAGTTCATCAAGATAAACTATACATATTCTATATCAAAGCTATTCTTGGCATGTTTTCCAGACATAGAACCAACAGGCCAACAAGTAGCCAGAATTGTTATATGCCTCCTACATCAGGGAGTATCCATCACAGGGATTTATGACCCTGTGAAGCACCATCAAAGACCTTAATGAGACCTTAGCCCAGGCTGCAACATGGGCAGTTGCACATTGGCCACTCACCCACAGTGAGGAGACTATCACCGAACTTATAGTTGTTTCCAGCTGTCCTCGTGCTGTTAAGTTATTGTATTCTCCACGGATGTTAAGCATTTCATAGCTTTTCCAGTGTCAGTTCATATCTTCCTACATATCACTTCTCTTATAAAGAAAACTTTCAGCAGAGTATTTAATTTGCAAATTAAGTTATGATTCTAAAGAAGAGTTTTTGCTTTCCTTTAAAAAAATGGCTCAGAGAAACTTTTTTTAGTTTAGAGTTGTTGCTTTCTAGAACTTTTATTTCTACCAACATGTATCCACCCTCTTTCTATACCATAAAAGAAAATAATTGTGACTGCTTCCATATACTAGGGAGAAGAGTATGACTAATTCAGGTCAAAGACTGAGGGAGGCTTATCTCAGAGAGATAAGCAGAACAGAGAGGTCAGCTGTGGGCTTTCACCTCGAAGGCATTGACTGAATCAGCTGTGGGCTTTCACCTTGAAGGCACTGACTGAAGCAAACTTGAGCAGCAGTTCCCAGGACCTCAGGAGCCTAAGAGACAATAGATAAATTTAAAGGCTGCACCAAGGCGGGAAGTCTAACTAGAGATCCTTTCCTTGAAGGTGGAATCTCAAAGGGTGACATCTTTTAAGAAGAAAGTAGAAATCACCCATCCCCCACTCCCAGATGCTAGCCAGGTAAATTGTCAGTGTCAAACCTTAATGCTAAGTGAAAGGGTAAAATAATTTTTACCCTTTAAATCCCAGAGGATTTAAAATCACTTGGCCATTCAAAGGAACGGAGGAACTTCTTATAAACATAACAACAGGGATGAATCTCAAAAACACTATGCAGAAAAATTCAAAACCACAAGATGGCTCTCATTTGGGTTTACTAACTAAAATGCTCACTATTTATATGACTCAAGCCAATATTTTTAAGTGGCCCCAGATTGCTAAGCCCTAGAGCAGAGGTCAGCAAACTATTTCAGGTGAAAGGTCAGAGTAAATATTTTAGACTTTGTGGGCCATCCAGTCACTGTTATAACTACTTAGCTTTACTGTTGTGGAGCAAAAGCAAACACAGACCATGCATGTGTAAACAAATGCATGTGGCTCAATTTTATTTACAAAAACAGGTAGAGGGTAGGATTTAGCCTAAGGGCTGTAGTTTGCTGATTCCTGCTCTAAAGGCCTAAATGAAGATAAAATTCTTTGGATGACAGATCATCATGAAAATTTGCTAAACACACAAAGAAATAAGACTCCATCAATGAGAAGCCACATTAAAAAAATGACAGCCTTTCAAAAGATTTAAGATTTTGAAATTGTTGGAAAAAATATAAAATTAATAAACATAAGATACTTCAAAACTTATTTAAGTAAGCACATTTTTAAAAATAACTCATGTAAAATGAGAACTATAAAAACTGAAATCAAAAACTCAACGAAAGGACATAACAGCACATTAGATAGAGCTAAAGAGAATTAGTGAAATGATAAAACTGAAAATTATCTAGAAAGCAAAGAAATGGAAAGATTTTAAAAAGAGATTAAGAGATGTGTAGGATAAAGTGAGAAAGTCTAGTATTTGTTTAATCAGGCTTCTAAAAAGACAGGAAAAAGAAGGAAAAATGGGACAAAGATATTATCTAAAGAAATATCTGAGAACTTTTAAGAACTGATAAAAAATACTAATCCAGATGAGAAGTGAACCAGTCACAAATAATATAAGTAACTAGAAATCCACACTAGATACATCATAGTAAATGGTACAATAATAAAAACAATTATCTTAAATATATTTGAAGAAATACTACCTTCAAAAAAGTAATAATTAGACTGGTAGCTGACTTTTCAGTACCAAATGTGGAATGATCTTTTATGTGCTTAGAAAAAAATAACTATTGATCTGAACACAGACTTCTACATCCTCCAAAAACCTTCAAAAATCAGAACAAAATAAATATACTTTCAGAGAAATAAAAATGGAATTTGCCACTAGCAGACTCTCAGTAAGGAAAGTGATCCCAGATGGAAAGATTGAGTGAAAAGAGGTGAGGAATAACAAAGAAAGTGGCAAAAGTGTGCATAAACATTGACTGTATGAAGTAATGATGATGATGATGATGATGATGATGATGATGATGACCACGACAATTTGTGGGATTATATTAGTAATTAAAATGCATAACAGCATACAAATTGACAGAGGGAATGATAGATTCACGTTAGAGGGTCCTCTCATTATTCAGAAGAGGGGAAGGACAGTGATCAATTTTAGACTCTGATAAGTATGCAAGTTGAAATTTATAAGGTGACCACAGAATAAAAATAAGACCACTAACCTCCAATTTAAGTGGAGAAAAATGGATAAAGTAAAAGTAATAAATCCAAAAGAGGACAAGGAGAGGTTTAAAAAATGGAAGAAAGAGAAAGCACAAAATAAAATAAAAATTAATCCAAATATGTTATTACACTAAATATAAATGTTGCTCTCATCCACTGTTGATGGGTTGTATAAAATAGTATATAACTTTTTTGGAAACAATGTGGCTGTTTCTACACTAACTCTGAACATGCTCACAACAGACCGTGGAGCAATCCTAATTCCTGCTAAATACACGAACAGGAGAAACTCTCGAGCATGTATGCCGAGAGCCTACACAAGCATGTTCACAACAAAGCTAAATATAACCCCACTGTCACTGACCGTAAAGGGAATAACCGGTTGTGATTTTTTCATATCTTCCAGGATATAGTTGTGTTCTATTTACTGGCCTGGGTAACAAGTTATGCAGATATCTGTTTTTATCATTGCCTTTAATGTATAACCATATACTTTCACATACACTTGTATTTTATAATTTCACAATAAACAAAAAGAAGTGAGAATGAGAGAAGTAAACTGTCAAAGGCATCAGAGCCAGTGAGTGCTAGAGCCACAGTTAGAAAATGTCTTCATGACTCTTTATCTCACCACCTTAACCATTATTCCAAAATCTAACATCAAATACTACTAGCATCAATCCACTGTTGAAAAACAAAAGCAGTTTTTGTCAAGATCCTTACTAGGACCACTAGTTTTTAGCACAATCCAAGATCCCAACCTCACCCACATCCCATCACAACCAACTCAGGCCTAGCAGGAAGCCATTTAGATCAGTAATACCACATTTCAGAAACATGACTGAGAGCGACTCTGGTCCAGAGGCCGTCCTCATGACCACAACACATCATGTGTAATCATGAGAAACCAACAGTCAGAAACAACATTCTGTTGTTGAAGATATCAATAGAGTGAGCGAAGTACAACATATGAACCGAGGAGACAATGGCAAATCACCAAGTCGAATATGCTTTGGCAAGTCTGCTTACGGAGGAAAACTTTCCTCACAACTGATCCAGGACTGTTTCCCTATGCTCTGGGTATATTTACTGTTTCATCCGTAGCTACTCATCCAATCTTAGGATGTACCAAGATATTTCAGAAACCCTGGGAACTCCTAAAACCAGATGTCTGTAAATATCACAAGACAAAAAGTTGGGATGAAGAAAAGGCTAACTCAAGAGGCTCAACGAATGAATCTGTGCAAGGGTTAGATAAAATCTTTATCTAATGAGACTTTTACAATTACAGAAGACTCAGGAATACTAAATTCTGGGCACAATATTTCAAATAGAAGAGTTCTGGGAAATAAACAAATGTGAATAATATTTGCTTTCTATAAACATTTTCAGTAACATGGCAATTCCTCAAACAAGTTGAAAACTAGTTGTGCAAGTCAAAGACCTACAAAAGTTCTGATTGAGACAGCATGAGATTTTCTAGTGACTACATGATAGCATTACCAGTTCACAGTGCTCTTATAAAGGTACATTTTATCAGTGTCCAAACAAAACAGCTGTTTGTTGTTCTATCAGCTTTTCTGAGAGTCAGCTAATTAAAAAAGTAGATTCATTCATTCAAGCTATATTGAACATGAAAAGTAAAAAGGACTCGTCTTTCTGAGATTTTCAGTCAAGACCACCCCCAGTGAGGTTTTTTGTTTTGTTTTGTTTGGGTAGGCGGGACAAAACTTAAAGCAAGAAGAAAGGGAAAGGATGGGGGGTGGGGGTGAGAGCAGCAGAGTAGCTGTCCAGGAAGGTAACTTGTTTACAAATTTTCCTTTTGTAAGGAAAATTGGGATTTTGTAAGGAAAAATGGGATCAAATCCATCTAGCTAGATAAGAATTTATACTGGTAGTGCTGTGCTGGGCCTACTTATAGTCAATTAAGAGACAGTTGCCCAAGTTCACCTGCAAAATAACTAAAGTCTGTGACTTGGCTCAAGATAGAGTCCATAGGGTCAGATAACTAGGTTAAAAAGAAGAAGAAAACAAACCAAAACTAGCACTTCATGTTCTCATTTCCCAGATGTTCTGGTCCAATAAAACCTGACTCTCATTGAAATGAAAAACAAACAATCCTTGTTTGTAATAAGAAAGAATTTAACTTACTCAAAACCAAAAGCAGATAGAGGTGAGGGGGAAATAATGAAAAACACAGTTAGAAATATAGAATTTATTTATATCCATTGTAAGACAGTTTCACATTCTATACATGGTTACCAGAAGAGATATAACACTCTCAGAGTTTAAGATGGTATTATATTGCTATCAAACATTGCTTATGCTGTGTGAGTCGGGAAACACTTATTTTCCCCTTTAAAAAATTTAAGGCTCAGTTTCCAAAAGGTAATTTTACCACTTATTTTCCTGTTTAAGAAATTGGGAAAGTTCTAAAATAAACTACAAAGCGGTGGAGGGTAAGGGGCAGTGCCACAGACTTCCCTCATTCATTCTCCCAGTAAAGACACTCAATGTGATTTTTTTGTTGTTGTACAAGGCTCCTCCTATATGAAAGGTGTTTGCTTACAGGAAATGGGAGAGGCACTGGGTACAGATCTTCAGCAAACAAACAAGGAAAACTAAAAACTTTATCACCAGTTGCTAGGTAAATGTATTTATTTGCAACTTGCCTACATATAAATAAGGGCTCTCACACACAGTATCTTGAACTCACTTTTCTTTGGTAATGCTCACCAAATGGTATTTCTCTCCTAATACACTAGTAAAAAACATTTCCTTTCAGCTTTCAGTTCAGATGGCCAGAAAGTTGTCCTTTCTCCTAAATACTGTCCTACATTTTTCTTTTCGATCTTTCAGGAGAACATAACCACGATGGGACCTCGAACTGAGGTGCAATCGCACTGTTTAAGTGATTGAAAGGAGTGGGAGGAAAAGGCATGAGAAAGCTAATCATGACAAAAAAAGTTTGGGATATTTTTTGAGAATTACCATATCGATGAGTTCCAAAAGTGTTTTAGAAGCACTTTTTCCCATACAAATATTTCATTCAATCAACAATGACATAATCATTTTATAAAAGGCAGTCGACTACCTTAGAATGTAGGAAGCTAATGCTATAACAACAAAAAGGGCACCAATGGTTTCTGTCTCTGGCATAAAGAGGTAGAGACCATCATCCCGTAGAAAAGATTAACAACAAAAAAACAAATAATAAAACAAAACAACATCCCCTCCACACACACACACACACACACACACACACACACACACACACACACACACACACACCCCATTTCTAAAAGCTAGTTTTGAGAAACCAAGTTTTATTGCCAGTCTGGCAATTAGTCTGATTCAGAGTTGAGAGATCCATTGCCCACAATCATCTTGCTGTAGTTCTTTTGCTGCTCTTCCCTAAAAGTGTCCTTCACCTTTGCTCTCTTCAGCCCGCCATCCCTGGGAATAGAAAGGCAAATAAATAAAAGATACTTCCAGCAATAATTTAAGAGGGTTACCTATTAATACATGTTGCATGGTGCAAGATACTTAAGCAGATGGTCAACAATGGGGCAAAGAACACTGGAATTTGGTAGCAAAATGATCCAGATTCCAGTCTCTGCTCTACTACTTACCAGTCTCTGCTCTACTACTTACTTTCAGGGGGGAAAAAATCGCTCTGAGACTTGGTTGAAATAAAGGATAATATCTTTATTCAGTTTCTTTTTAGAAGTTAGGCTTCTATGTTCAATATGTAGACTCTACATTAAAACTAGGATTGTTTACCTACCTTTTTCCCCAAGGAAAATAAACTATTGTAGGTTTCTCTTTTTCATCTAATTGACCTATGTCTTACTAGAAAACCATATGAACGATTTAAAATATACATACAAGAAATGGTGAGAGTATTGCATATGTGTGGATAAGTTCCTTGAAATAAATGGATTAATTATTATTCAGATCTAATTCTCTGTCTAACAAATTGTATTTTCACTCACAGCCCTGTATTTTAAGTATTTATAATCTGCTGTATTCCAAAATAGACTCAGAATAAAACAGCAAAATAATAAGTTGCATTCAACCAGTAGTTAGTGCCTCTGTAAGCAGCATTCCTTAATTCAGAGCTCATGAATCTTTGAACTTGCTCCAGGGTGGTGAAAACACAGATCTGCCTGGGTTATAAGGACTCTGCGTATGCCTCTCATTTGGAGAGCACAAAGACACAACAAACAGAAAGAGCAGGGAGGAGACTGGACACTCTCTCTCCTAATCAAATGTTTTCAATTTTAACTCCCAGGAGAGCATGGATTGAGAATTTGCTTACTTTATTCTGTGCCGGTTTAATTTTAACCCACTTAAGCATGAATGCTTATCAAGTACTCTCTGATGGTCATGAATAAATCATAGGTTAGCCAGTGAACTCAATGCCATGAAGACATTGATCTACAAACAGACACCTGTTTGAGCCCACTGCAATATTCTGGCCTCTAGAGTCAAACCTAAGACACAGTCCACCAGTAAGTCCTCAACTTAAAAACAGATGTTGAGCCACAAATCTTCCAGCAGGTCAGTTGTAGAAAATGTCCATGAAACAAGGTTATAAGTGTCATTAGGTCCCCAGAATTATCCACAGAAGCCTATTTTATCCAAATGAGCTGCCTCTAACTATTCGCAGCATTTAAGAAATAGTAAGAAGGAAGGGAGAGAGAGACAGAAGAAAGGCCATTCATTCCTCCTTTCCTGAGGTCCAGGCCAAAACTGGCAAAAAGTTGAAGTTAACAGCGTTTGCTCTTTAGCATCCTGAAGTTATTTTTATGCAATTCTCCTTCTCAAGCATCCAGCAAACCTCATACTACTTTAAACACCCCAACTGTGACCTGCCACCCCTGGAGACTAAAGTTACTTAGTTCCCCTTTGCAATGGCAGCAGATTTTAGTTCTTAAGGCAGGGAGCAGCCAGATTTTAAAAGCCAGTTTAAGATGACATAATTAAGTTCTCATCTAATATAGGAGGAAACTGATCCAGATATGTTAATTCAGACCCGATGGGTGAGTGACAAATACATCTAGAAAAGTAGTGAGTCTATTTTCTATTTAAAGAAGAGGCCAGGTTATTAAAAGTAACCTTTTATTATAAAATTGCATATAGCCTGATAAAAAGAAATTGAAAATTTCTGAGGATCAATTTCTAAAAGATTTCATTTAAGCCAATCTGATCAGTGTCTATTCTGCAACCGACTCCCCTCAGCTGTTTTTGTCTCTCAAGGCATTCTTCCTTTCCTTAGTGTCTGAGGCTACTGAGTCAAAACTCAAAGCTTTTTATAATGGCTCAGGGCAGCAGCAGGGCTGGGATGTCAGGTAAGAGGAAAGAAGTAAAGAATAGGAAACAATGAACAAGAGAAAGGAAACCAGTTATACAATGAACATGGACTCCTTAGGGCATTTATAAACTAAGGCATTATAAATTAGGACATTGAGAAGTCTATCATTTCAAGATGTTATGTTGTCTGTAATTTAGTTTCACATATTCCAGCTCAGAGAGTATAATACAAATGTTAGCCTCAACCTATCCTAACTCTAGTCTTGACCTCAGGGCCAATTAGTTGCCCTAAATCAAGAACTCACATTAGAGGTGGTCAGGCAGACATTTAATCAGAAGGCCACCATAAGGCTTCAGCTATCTTTCTCTCTCATCAACCTCCCAAGCTTTGTAAATTAGCATAATGAATTTTAGAAGTGGGTTTTCACTGTAGAAATTAGTGGCTTGTTAACTAGCATAACAGATGCCAGAACCAGGCTTTCCTGGGTAAAATTAGTTGTATTCGACATATGTGAATGAGTAAAATATTTTAGAGACATTTCTCACTCTTGCATAAAGGAGAATAAGAATCAAGTTAGCCCTTTTTCCAGAGGCTTACTCCCTAAACAGTCTTGGGTTCCTCTGCGGGTTCAGAAGTTCTCAGTTACCTGGCTGATGGCCTGACTCAGCTAGCCAAATCCTGCTCCTCGAACATTGCTGCAATCGTCTCTGATAAACTTTTCATATAAAGTGTTTTCAAAACACCAAAAAAGATAGACAGTAGAGACATCATTAAGTACGGACTATTTCGCACCATCTTGCTACTATAACGTCTGTGAATGTAGGAATTTAAGCTCCCATTATAATGTAGTCTAACCCTCTCCAATACATACTAAATGTTTGTTTCCCCCACAAAACTCTTATACTGAAGCCCTAATCCCCAATATGATGGTATCTGGAGATGAGGCCTTTGGGAGATAATTAAGATAAATTAAGATTATGATGGTGGTGCCCTCATGATGAGATTAGTGTTCTCATAAAAAGAGATACCAGAGAAGTGGAAGTGGCATGTCCAACTTCTAGCCTGTGCTCTTAAACACATGAGGTGTCCTTCTTGTTTTAATTCCTCCCTGTAGGCATTTGCTGAACATACAAGGTAGAGCTGGAGCAGCCATCTTGGACCATAAAGTAGAAGCACATTCAGGATGGTAGAACAATACAGAATGAGCTGTCATGCCAATGTGGACTGCCTATGTTTAAATGAGAGAGATTAACTTCTATCTTATTAAGCCATTGTTACGATGTATAAACCTTGTCAAGGCCACTACACCTCCAGATAACTAACATAATAAATAACATTATTAAAAGTTTTAACTAAAAAAAGTGATAGTACTTCTGAAAATTTTCTTACCAGGGAAGTTCAGTCAATCCTCCTTGTCTAGCAATAGCAGACTTAACCCTGTTAGCAAACTGGACCGCATCTTCTCCTTCCTGGAAAAAAATTACAAGTACATCCTGGGGATGGAGTCTTCATATAATGCCTTAACATGTCTCACAATCATTTAGATTTGTTTTAAAATATAAGATTCACATTTGAGCTCAAATATGTTCTATTCTCAATCACAGCAAATATTATTTATCAAGAAAATGCAGCGCCGTATTAATTTTTTTATCATGTATACATATTTATTATACTCTTTAGTCTTAGCCAAGATACAACATTCCATAATATTTGTAGGTTTAATAAATCCATATCAATTATAAAAACTATTATGGAAAAGAGTCTCCAAATATAAATTGGCCTGATTTAAAGAGAAGTACATTTTTAAAAATGGACTCATTTGCTGAGAAAGCAGAAAGGAAGTCCAGCTCTTGTTGATGTAAAAGGAAGACACCCAGGTTTTCAGTAAAGGTTTTCTCACCTTTATCTGATTAGATATAGCACCAAAGATCAGCTTTTATCAATGGCATACCTCTTTTGTCATGGGAGGCATGTACCACACATCGCAGACTATGGCCCAGCTGGTCATCATTCGAAGCAGGTAGCTCACCATGTTGTATTTACTACTGTTCCAAAATGCATCACCAAACTGAGGATTATACTTTGAAAAGAGAGAAGAAAATGCATCCCAGTTATGAATTAAGTGGTGGCTTCTCTTATCCAAGTCAATGTTTTTGAGGTTACAGGCCAACCTCAACCATTTCTATCAGACTCCAAGAAAAAGAGAAGCTTCTTTGCCTGATAGAAATGATCCAAACAGTAAACCGGTCCAGCAACCTTCTCTGACTAGAGCCCCAGAGCACTGCAACCCTGAGGGTGATTTACAGGACTCTGAAATGTCTGTCTCCCCACTTATCTGGAAGGTGGCTGAAAATAGTAACAGTATCTGTTTTGCTTATCACCTTGTCCTCAGTACTCAGGCACTGGCCTGGCACATGGTCCCCTAGTACATAACTATATACATATCAATAGAGATGGAGGAATGATCATGAAAAGGGAGCCAAATATTAACAACTGGAGAATATGAGTAAAGAGTATACAAGTGCTCCTTATTCTTGCAAATTTTTAATTTGAAACTATATCAAAATTAAGTTACCAAATAACCCTTTTTTTATTGGAGGGGGAGGGGGACTCTGTTTTACCTTAATTGCAACTGGATATATGGTCCCTCCTATTTCAAAGCTTCCCTTTTTAAACATCATGACTGAAGTGTTATTGATGCAAGTTCCTACAGGGAAATGAGAGTAGGGGAAGAGGTGGTAGATATTTTTAAAAGCAGTCATTTTTTAAAACAAATTTTTAAAAGAAAAATAATTCAAATTATTCAAATCATATCAAAGTTATAGACATTTTACTACCATTTCACAAATCAATTCCTGCTTACGTAGTAATTCGACAGTTCTAAGCAGATTTAATAACAAACTTTTACTTTACTCTTGAATATTCTCCAGATACAACCTCTTCACAACAGGTGACTATTTCAACACACTTAAAATAAGGACCTTGAAAAACTTATGAACAATACTTTTCTAAATTCATTGCCCAGAAATAACTTCTAAGATCAAAATGTACCATGATTTCCATCAAACTCAAAAGAAAGCCCAGAATTACTAGCTCAGAGAAGGCCATCACATTCCCATAGGACAGCACAGATCTGGACCAAGAATGCCAACTGGAGAACAATCCAATTCCTCATACACTTTTGGTGTTTATCGTTATCAACTATCGCTTGGTAAGCAATCCCATCTTACCTTCAGGAAAGATTAATATGGGTAATTTTTTCTTATCAGCAATGTGTTCTTTTAGTCTGTGAAGAAAAATAAAAGATCGAAATCCTTTAAAAAGAGAGATATGGGAATCCTTTGGTACTCTTTACACTCTACTGAAACAAATATAATGGTAGAGCAATAAGAAGAAAAGAAATGATATATTATTATAAAAAAATAATAATAATAAAGAAATAAGATATAAGTAAAGGAAATAAACTCAAGTTGATCCCTTTCTAAAAAAGTATAAGGATATCTGCACTATTTCATTTTTTCTCTTCTCAGAGTGAGTGACTTTCACTGCCTTCTGACTACTCTTAAAAAAGAATGCTAAGCAGTCATGTGACATGAGCTCTGGAGCCCCTGTGTCATAAGCTTTATGCTCTTCCTCTTGTACTTACATTTCCTTATTTGAAAAATGGGGATATTGATGGCTGGACCTGTCTGCCTGTGGCCATTAAGTATAGAAGATTTCTCAAATGAGTCAGGCTGAATTTTCCTACTAAATATGCACCATAATGCTGAGAACAACGAAAGTTCTTCCAGGCTTAGGTCCTGTCCTCCCTGCAGCCAGCTCTATATTCCCAACTGCTCACCACAAGTTTGCAAGGCTGAGATGGAGAGATTACAGATGCCAGAGTATCCCATTGCTAAAAAATCTCAAGATAGTGGATAGATTTCTAATCTTAAACAGATTTCAACAAGTACTTTTAATTTTACTCTCAAGAGCATTGCCCATCTTCATGCTTATAGAAGCAGTGACCAGACAGCCTTCGATTAAAGGCCTCGGGCAAAAACCTGTTTCCTAACAAAGGTTTCTGGTAGCTCATCTCCCTCCCAAGCCCCAGAGGTTCCTTCTCCTGTTCCATAAGGAACATTAGCTCTGTCTGTCTCTATACAGATCTAAGTGATAACAGTCATTCAGCAAACACTTACTTAATCAACCATCTATTTATTCAGAGAACAGTTACCAATTATTTAATCTTCTAGGTAGTAATTTTTAACTTTGAAAATTCAAAATAATAGGACTATGCTTAAGTCACAGCAATATAAACTTCTGGGCCTTCTGATCTCATCATATACCCCACTATGTCTACAGAATTAACATTTTTAAAAATCTGGTTAAGACACATGATTTACCAGATAAAGCCAACCACAAATAGAGCTAAACATATTTTAATTTTAATCCTTAGTACCAACCACTCTGCCCTCTTTGGCAGACAGGAAGGCTAAGATTTATCAGATTTTATGCTACCCCAGCAGACACTGAGTAATGTCACTGCTTACCTCTTAGTAACCTGGTGTCGATCCTTCATTTCTGAACGTTCAAACCAGACATGTGGACAAGCCTTGACCATAGCTCTCTGAATAATTCCCATCAATCCACCATGAACCTGGCCAACCTAGAAATACCACAAGAAAAAGAGAAAAATGTAAAAGCACAGCTGTCCAAAGAAAGTTTTTTGTGTTTTTTTTGAGTGGGAATAAATTTCTATTTCCCACCAAGAGAAAAGATTGAATTTCTTCTACTGACTAAAGTTCTTAGTCTGTATAAAGGACATGAATGGTCAAATGTAAGCAAAAGGTGTTCTTTAGTGGCACCTTTGAATTTTAAGCTATGTTGCTACACTAACTATACTCTAGCTTTAAAAAGTAGTCAAGATAAGAGAAATGCAAATTAAAACTACACTAAAATATC
Source organism: Pteropus vampyrus (assembly GCF_000151845.1). Taxonomy (NCBI): domain Eukaryota; kingdom Metazoa; phylum Chordata; class Mammalia; order Chiroptera; family Pteropodidae; genus Pteropus; species Pteropus vampyrus. Next base: position 12,480,708 of record NW_011888806.1, read on the forward strand.
ATTTCTCACCCATCAGATTGAATATATATGCAACAGTTTTAATTGCAGCATTTATTGTAATTGCTAGATATTAGAAACTACCTAAATGTCCAAATATAAGAAATTAGAAGAATAGACTATGGTACATACACCCAATGGAGTACCATGCATCTGAGAAAAGAACAAGGTTGAATTTTATAACTGGTAAGGAGTGATTTCTAGGATATATTATTAAGTTAAAAAAAGCAAATTGCAACAAGCAAATATAGTGTGCTACCTTTTATATAAGACAGAAGGGAAAATATACACATATATTGTTTATTTCCACAAAAAGAAAGAATAACCAAAACCGATGAGGTTGGAAACCTACATAGGTAGGAGGGAGTGGGAGAGAATGAACGTGGGAGGGAGTGACACTTCTATGCCTTCTTTGGTTAGTTTTGATATTTGGAAGCATATTGATGTCCTAAATATTCAAAAATTAAATCAACAAGGATGGGACTAGCAAACTGAAAGCAAACTGAAACAAATGAACCCAACCGTATTTCAAATGAATAAAAGAACAATACTAAAGGAAGAAGGGGGAAAAATCCAAGGAATTTATAAAGACAGTATTTGACCACACACCCAATATCTTGGACAAGGTACCAAGAAGAACCGTAAAATACCTTAAATTATGTTTACAACATTTTTTTTTTTGTAATAAAACAAGTAAAGCAATTCTAAAACAATTTTGGCTGTATTATAGAATTGAGAAAAGGAATTCATATTGTTGGGAAATAGAATATTCACTGTGAAAAAAGGGAGATACAACTATGGATTGGGAGAAAGCAAAAAAGAACACTATGAATGAGATAAATTGATATAGACTCAGATTTCCAATGTTGTATCAATATTAGAAATCATATTAGAAATATTAAATATAAATTACTAAAAATATATTGCACATGCATTTTTATGTAGAGAGACAGAGAGAAAGCCAATGTATGAGAATGAAAGTGATAAAGCAAATGGGACCAAATGTTACAATACGTAAACGTGGATCGAGGGCACATGGATGTTTTACGTGACACTCTTACTATTAACAACTTCTCTGTAAATCAGAAAATGCTTCTAAATTAAAAAAAAAAAGTAAAAGTTTTTGTCTAGGAGGGAAAAAACAACTTTGAAAAGCCACTGAGAGTGAATCTTGAACATTCTTGAACATACAGTTTATGTTGAGCCCAAAGAGGCCAAATGTGACCGCCAAAATAGCAGTACAGTTTCCTCCTACTTCTGCCCTCCTGCCTCCGATTTAAATCCAAATGGCTTTAGGTTTCTATCATTCAACCCACTGGAATGTTCGCAGGTACTATGCTTTTCTACATTGTGGTTAATATTGTAATTGCAGTTATACACAATCAAAAATCATGGAAGAGAGTTTCCAGGTTGGTGAACAAGAACTCGTCCACGGGCCACCAAACCAGCGTCAACGTCCATAAAGATAGATGCTTCTTTGTGCAGGACCTCACCCTAAGTCTCTTCATCTGGCTCTTGGTGTTGAATCAGTGTTTCACATGCTCAATTGATCAGGTTTGACCGCTGTAAGACCTTCCAGGGGTGGCGATAATGAGCAGTTCACCATCTTGCCCCTAAAGCACAGGCACGACCACCCTTACCAGGCAACATAGCTGTTAAGAAAGCCCACACTTTCAGAAGAGGAAAAAAAAATGGCATAGATAGAGGCTCTGCTCTGTTCATCCTTCTGGCGACCAAATCAAAGTTGTGACAGAAATAAGGAGCAACAGCAAGGAAAAATCACCTGAGATCTAGATGAACAAGCCATACAACTAGGGAGAAATCCAAGAAATCACCCTGCAACGGCAGAAGGAGGGACGGGGCAAGGACGCGGGGCTGCTCAGTCTCCAGCACTGAGGAAGCAGGCTGCAGCAGCGGCAGACGCCTCTTAAAGGGGCCGTGTCCGCAAGCGGATTTTCATGGTGATGGACCTGCTCGCTCTGAGCGCCAGTGCCAATTCGGGGGCACCAGGGACTTACAGGGAGACATTGTTGAGTGAGGGCCGAAGTGAGACTCGCTCTGTACAGAAGTGCCAGCGATATGCATTGTTCCTTGTTGAGCCCTCCCCACTACCAGTGTGCTGGACACAGTGCCGCCATAGCCATGACTCATCGAACTGGATAACAGGTCGCTCTGCCCAGAGGATTCCCTGAAACCTCGCCTACCCCAACCATATCCAGGTATATCCTCAGCGAGTCATGTGCTCCTTACTGAGCAGTGCCTAGACTCACACTGGAGGCAGCTGGCCTCGGTTTCTGGTGTGGCCTTTTGAAGGAACTATAAGCACAGCATCTGTGGATTGCTTGCTGAATCTTAACAGATGGTCACGGAGGGGCAGAGGACTGGGCTAAATTTGGCCTGCAGCTGAACCCCTCTCAGGACTGTGCCACTGGACACCTACTTCACAAATCCACACTAATAAGACCGGGAGACTTAAGAGCTTTGCTTAGTACATAGAAACAGACACGGAAAGGCAGCCAAAATGGGAAGACAAAGAAGTAGAAACCATAAGAGAGAACAGAACAGAGATCCAGATATAATGGAGTCAAGTAATCTTACAGATGCAGAGTTTAAAACACTGGTTATAAAGATGCTCAATGAACTTTTAGAAGTATAGAGAACTTCAACAAAGAAATAAAAAACAAAAATAGAAATGGAAATTATAAAAAGGAACGAGTCCGAAATGAAGAACACATTATCTGAAATGAGAAGTTAAATGGAATAAACAAAGGAATAAACAAAGTGGATAAAAAAGAGGATCAAATGCCCTATCTAGAGGATGTGATAGCCAAGGACACACAATCAGAATGGCAAGAGAGAAGATGCTAAGACTATAAAAATAATTTAAGGAGCATATGAAACACTATTAAGGCTCCAAAAATCCATCTGGTTGGTGTACCTGAAGAAAATCAAGATGTCGAATAGCTGTTTGAAGAAATAATGATGGAAAACTTCCCTACCTGGTGAAGGAAATGGACATAAAACTCCAGGAAGCTCAGAGAATTCCAAAAATCAGGGATCTAAAGAGGCCCACACCAAGACACATCATAATTAAAATGCCAAAGGTTAAATACAAAGAAAGAATGTTAAAAGCGGCAAGAGAAAAACAAATAATTACATATAAGAGAACATCCATACGACTGGCAGCTGATTTCTCAAAAGAAACTACGCAGGACAGAAGGGCTTGGCAAAAAATATTCAACAGGATGAAGACCCAGGATCTACAACCAAGAATAATTTATCCAGCAAAGCTATCATTTAGAGTTGAAGGACAGATAAAGAGCTTCCCAGACAAAAATAAGCTAAAGGAATTCATCACCATCAAGCCAGTATTACAGGAAATGTTGGAGGGGGTTCTCTAAGAAGAAAAAACATGTATCAAAAACAGCAATAAAGAATGGTAACAACTACATTCCTACCAATAAGTACTCAAATGGGAAAGAATTAAGTGCTCCAACTAAAAGATAGATTGGATGAATGGAAAGGAAAATAAGACCCCTAAATGTTGCCTATAAGAGACTCACTTCAGATTAAAAGACACACCTAGACTAGAAGGAAGGGGAAGGAAAAGATATTGCTTTGATGGACCTAGAAGTAATTTAAGTCAGACAGAGAAAGATAAACACTACATGATTTCACTTATATGAGGAATCTAAGGAATAAAAAGAACAAACTAATCAAAAACAGACACAAATATAGTGGACAATTTGGTGACAGACAGAGGGGAGGGAGGTTTGGGGGGCTGAAGGGGTGAAGAAGAACAAATCAGTAGCTGATGGATGGTCACGGGGATGGGGAGCACGGCAGAAGGAATGCAGTTAGCATTAATATGTTGGCTAGGTGGAGGGTCAGGGGAGGGAGGGAGCAATTGGGAGAATCATTAGAACTGCCAATTCCCATGTCTATTGGTTAAAACTGCCTTAGATTCAGAAAGAGCCCAACTTAGAGAAATTTTAAAATGTGTTAAAATGTGGTTGCCCATGAGTTATGTATCTGAACTTATATTTTAGACAGATTGAATACCTGGCAGTAAGTGAGAAGTTTTTACAAAGGTCTTCGAAACCCTCTCAGTGATTGTATGACCCATGGATAGTCATATACCAGCACGAGCGCCGGAACTTCCTACTCTCCTCCCTTTGATTAAGCAGACACTTAATCAATAATGGCTCCCTTTCTATACCTTCCCAGAAAAGCACACTTGACTATGACTATCAGTCACTGAAGCTGACAAGTGAAAAAAAAAAAAAAATCCATCTGTTCCCCCTGAAGCCCAAGCTACCACCATGAGATACGAAAAGAAGATTCTCCAGGATCCCCTCTATCATACTATCTCACAGATCATAAGGCATATCGACCACCACAGGAAAGGACATTTTTAATCCATAATTTACCTGACTCAGACCTAAAGAGGGTAAAGGAAACCTTGACAAGTTTTTAAGGGCAATAGAAAACACAGATTAGAAAAAAAACTGGAACGTGGTTCATCCCATGAAAAGGTCTTTTAAGGTGTTTGATTTTACTGTGGGCTTTATGGCTTGTTGTAGTGTTTTCTTTTCATTTCTTTCCCCTTGGGGCTGTAAGCAAGAACTAAGAAAGGCAATGTGGTATAAATATTTGCCTTTTTTTCTTGATGTTCATTATAGAGCCAGATTTTTTTAATCGTATATTACTCCCTAAAGGAATACAGAACTAACTATCTAGTAAGAGATCTGAACAGCACTAAAGAAGAAGACTTTAATGTCTCAGAGTGTTATTAAACATCTTAGGGATTTTAGAAGTAAAATGGAATCAACTTTATAAAGTCCTATCAAACTTAAGTATATCCACATTTCAGTAAGGTAAAATTTTTATTACCTTAAATATAATGGTTATTTTCTTCCTTTTTCTTGCACTATATAGTTTCATGTAAATATATTACATAACATATAGCTACAATAGTATAACTCGGTCACTTTCTAACATAAAACTAACTTTCTAACGTGTGCCAAAATAAATTAAGTTTGAGCAATCCACAGAACATAGAACTCCTTAAAATATCACTGAGCTGATCTTACCATAGCATAGCATCCATCCGTTGTCAAGATCAAAACATCTATTGGAGAGGTATGGTTGGCAACACAAATGCCTCCCTTCTGGGGTCTGTATTGCCTGCAATTATAAACAATGGTAAACACTAAACTTTGAAAAATGGCCACTATTTGGCAGAACAGCATGTAGAGGTTTCATTCTTTTTAAAAAATTCCAAACAAATAAAGTTTTGATGTAAATGGGTCCATCTTAAAAAGGTTATCTCTAGGCTATAATGCTGGAGTTGGGGTAAGAATATAGGAGAAGAAGCCCTTGATCTTCCCTTTACATATAATTATGTTGTTTTCAGTAATAATCGTATTTTCCTTTTATGATAAAAAAATAATTTTAAAATATTAGACTGAATTACAAAGATTCCACAACTTTAATAAATTTTGTGATATGTTTCATTTATTTTATCATATTTTCATATTATTTCTACCTTCATAAGCGTCACTTTTAGAGGCTTCATAGTGATCCACAGAGTAAATTTAATATAGTTTCCTTCCTTTCCCCTATTCCTCTAAAACAGAGGTTGGCAAACTTTTCCTATCAAAGGCCAGACAGTAAATATTTGGGGCTTTGCAAGCCAGCCAATTCCTGTCAAAACTGCTGGACTCTGCTGTTTTGGCACAAAGGCAGCCATGGATAACATGTATATGAATGAGCATTGCTGTGTTCCAATAAAACTTTATTTACAAAAAACAGATGGCAGGCCCCATTTGGCCTATGGGTCAATAGTTTAGTTTGCCAATCTCTGTCTTAGAGTTCAACCAATATTTGACACTAATGAAGTAGTTTTCTTTGGGCCTATACAGAGAAGAAAGGGGAGCAAATGTATAACAACTTTAGCATGTGTCCTCTAAAATTAGAAGCAATTCTATAAAAAGTTATAAACTTCTCTCCATGTAATTAGAGCACCTTTTCTGTAAAAGATATCTCCTCTATTCACACTTTTACCAAAGCATTTTCTTCTACTCCTCACCCCAAAATTCCTAGCCTAATCACAAAAATCATAGAATTTTAGAAAATAAGGGGCCTTTGATGTTAGTTAACACATGGAAAAGCCAAATGATAAAATGTTTCCTGTCTACAAATGAGACAGAAAGATCCAGTCAGTAAAAAATAGGCCTGTTTTAGAGCTTATAAAACAACGATGTTAAATGTAAAAAGAATAAACAAATAAAATTATTTAATAGAAAATAACTCAAAAACAATCAAAACAACTTCTACTTAGGTAATAACTTCATTTAGCTACCTTTATCCTCTATGATTTAAGGGTGAGGTAATAACTTCATTTAGCTACCTTTATCCTCTATGATTTAAAATGTTGTGTCCTGTTGCAAGGTCCTGTTACAGAATTTCAGAGATGGCAGGACTGAGACAGGAAACCAGGTCTCCAAACGACAAGTCTAATCCCCCTTCCACCACACAACAGGCCTGTCTCCTTCCTCACTGCTTAAGTCAGACAGGTCCAGTTCAAAATTTGCCATGTACTCGCTACGTGACCCTAGACAACTAATTCCAGAGCCTCCATTTCTTCACCTATAAAACAAGATAACAGCACCTCTCATACAGATGACCTGTGAGAAGCACAGGCCTGGCCCGCATACCATAAATGCCCATTACATGTTTACTAGTATGTTCTTTCTGTAAATGGATTGCTTTTTAAAAGTGTTTTTGTGCATCGTTATGTCTATGATGCTGTAAGCAGTAAAGGCGAACACAGAGGAAGGAGGTGTTATTTCACCTGCTTCCTCCCACCCACTTCTGTCAATCACATACTGGATTTACCTAGAGAAAGGCAGGCGTGAAGCCAGCAGACACTCACTTGTTGTGATAATGAATGGTACCAGAGAGGGCTCGCACACAGATCCGGCAGCAAGTCAGGTGGACCAGTTCACTCAGCCAGTTTTTGAGGCTGAAGGAAAGAGAAAACATTTTATTGTGCAGTTCTAGGCACTCCTAAGAAACAATACAGTAAAAGCTTTAATGTGCTCCTTCACAGCAGCATACTGTGATCTGAAACACAAGCACAGTTCAGTTCTTACAGTCTCGCTAAGGCATTTAGAACAAAACGCTAACTGAAAATAGCTCCCTCCCTACTTCCAAGATAAGCTGGAGCTTCTTTGATCTCAGTCTTACTAGCCTGACAATACTAGAGGACTCTCTTGCTTTCTTCAAGTTCCTCAGTCCATTTTCTTTCTTCTCTTTCTTTCTCCTTTGAAAAAAACATCTTCTTACGATTTATATGAAAGTATGATGGAAAATCAAATAAAGACTAAGAATCTGAAGTAAGCAGTATTTTAACAAGCGTGTTGAGGTCATAAATTGGATGAAATACACAGGAATCAAACAAATATTCTCTTTGTGGACACAGCTAAGAAAAGAGACAGGCCTGTTTTGGTTGAGTGGAAGGAAACATTTCACCTGCTATCTGGTAGCTGCCCAACCAGTGTAGTTCCAATAACCAACAAACTGATCCCAATGAAAGCCAAGGTTACCCTGAAAAAGAAAAGGTAATGCAAAAGTTTGGTTGAATAGTAGGGGTAAAGGAATATAACCTAAAAAGTTCATAAATAATGAAATTGTAAATAAGTTGTGGGGCATCACGTTATGAAATATGGTGCAGCCATTAAAAGAATTGGGTAAATCTGTAAATTCTGACATGGAAGAATGGTCCTTGGTACATTTTGAGAGAAGAAAATCGCAGTTTCAAAATAATATATAGAGAATGATACCATTTTCAAAATAACAGCAAGCATATAACTGGTCTATAGATGCATATAGAGAAGGCCTGGAAATTGGTCCACAAAACTGTCAAGTTCAATCTATATAATCATCAGAAGATTAAGCAGGCTCGTGAAGGGAATAAATCAAAAGTCGTCCCTTCTACTTTTCTTATTTTAATTGTAAAATTATTATGAATTATTTTAAATATACATATTAACTTCTTGTATAACATGAGAAAAAAGTTTTATGTTGTATAAAGGAGTTGTTTCAAGTTTAAGTAATCATCTTTTTTTTCTTTTTTCAGGTGTTGCGTGATATAGTTGTAAAAGGAAATATCTTGCAAAAGTCTGAAAATAATTTGTTTTTCTGTGTTTTTTAATGACGAGGCAAAAAGGTACAATTCAAATTTTTCTCAAAAGAGTTTAAAATTTATAGCAAATGACAAAAAAGTTATAAGTTAAAGGCGCTTTCATAATAAGAGCATCAAATTATATCACCATGTAGGAATCCTATAAATCAAATCTAACTTGTCCTTTTATATGGTTCAAAGTAACTTGGAAATTAGTAAACCAGATGACTGATAATACTTATGATCTCCACATAGACACCTTCTCATTTTTGAAAAGTGCTTTTAATATACCTTCCAATCACTCCAAAACAAAAGTCATTTTTAGAAATATAAATAGAATTATTCAAAGAAAAAGTTGAGATTTTAAATCTTTTCAAATAAATAGGGCTTCCTTATAAATACCTTGTTAAAATTCTTGGTTTAACACCTTTTGGCATAGTGATTTGAAAGTCAAGTTCAGTTTTCTTTAGATGCCATACTTTCAAGTCAGTCACTGATTAGAAGTTTTTAATCTCAGCCATCAATTATGCAAAAGTTTTAAAATGTTTTGCCTTCTTGCCCTAATAAGAATTACTTGTTCCAACACATTAAATCAGAAGGGATTACATTTTAACATGTTTAACAACTGTGTTCAAAATGATTGGAAGTTTTTATTTGCTAGATTAACAGGCCAGAAGATTCTGTTTCCCAGTTTAAGTGAGCCAACATGAGAGTTCTCACAGATGACTTAAGGTTTCAGCCACAAATTGTTTTTTTTTTTAAGAGCTTTACTGAGCTACAATTCACATATCATAAAATTCACCCATTTAAAATCTAAAACTCAGTGGTTTTAGGCATATTCACAGAGTTGTGCAACCATCAACACAATCGGTTTTAGCACAATCTGTTTTTAAATGCTCACTTTGTAGCAGCTCCTTTTAAAAACCATTCACGAAGCAATTCTTTCATAATGAAAAGTACACACTAAGAGGAGGAGTCTCAATTCTGCCATTTCCTTTTTGTTCTTGGGCACTTACACTATTGGGTTATCTTAAATCTGTTGTTGCTTTGCAAGAATCTTTTATGTCACTATCTATCTTGTGAGTATTAGTTTAGTTTAAACTAGATAACAGAATCATAATACCATTTGCTGGGCACCCATGGCAGGTAAAAACTAACCGACAAATGAGGGATCTCAAGTAATCTGTGTTGTAAAATCCACACTCTTCTCTCAGGTTGCCTTGGATAAGGTGCCTGCTCCATGGACCAAGTGAAGCTATAAGAGCAATCTATATATTCAATTTTTCTGAAGTTTTATTTCTTGTTAAGAATAAAAACAGAATAAATGGAAGCTTTAACTATAAATAGACTAGAAACATCTAATAAATAAAAGCTCAAGTATTTCCTGCACACCAATGGCCTTGGGCATCCCCAGAGTTACATGAACCCCACTTTGGGAACATTGTCTTAAAATTCAAGCAAAAATGTATGTGAAACCCTGAATTTCACTTTGTTATCACAGCTGAAACAATTCCCAAAAGATGTACCATGCTCCAACATCTAGACACTGGCAACATGAGCATAAGGAAATAGAAAGAGCTTCTTAAATATGTGCCTTTGCCTATACTTAAGCAATCTCTTCCCTTGTAATAAATCTGAATGAGGCAAGTATAGGCCATCCTAGAGATGGTCAAGGGTTTCCAATTCATGTGTCAATTTTATTGGCTGGTAATAACTGCTTGAAAAGCTCTACTGAGAGGATGCCAAGGCCATATCCAGGGAAATGAAGCAAGACAATCGAGAGTGATGTCGTGACATGCTTACTACCTGCTACCACCATGCTAAAAAGACCCTGGTCACTTGCACTTTATCCCACTACCCGGTGTCACCTCTTCTACTCCATGTTCCACACCATAGTTCCATTCAACTGGGCTTGAGGGTACCTCTTCATCAGGTGGCTCTCAAACTCAGAACCAAACTTAGTTCCCAGGTGGGGAACTTTTAATAAGAAAAGTGAGCGATTATAACAGAAATGAATGAAACAAATTTACTCTTCTGAATGTGTCTCCCCCATGTGGTAACCACTCCTAGAATTTTTTTCTTCCCTCTGTAGCTATGAACTGCTACAGACCAGAAAGAGAGGAAGTTATAGTTTGGTTGACACACAGGTGAATGTGAAACTGTAAATCCTCTCTTCTTTTTTCTGGCTGCCCTTTTCTCATCCTCAAATTATCTATGACTGAAAGAGTAACATGGATCCAAAACTGATATATACTGGATTCTGAATACATACCTTCATTTAGGAAAAAATGTGAAAGTAGAATAGATACTTAATACTGTCCTAGAAAGGTCACATTTGGTGGTATTTTCTAAGTGGAAAGGAGTGAGATCAGTACCATAATATTCTCATGTGGCCATTTTTTAAATGGCCACATTCATAACTTTAAAAGAAAGCTGAAGCAATTGTGTCATCAGAAATGGGCAGGAGGCATACCTCAGAGGTAGTAGAACACAGTAGCGTACCATGACACCTACTACCCACACCATGGTGAGCCGTGGACTGATGTACTGGAAATTGATATTGGTCCTTGTAAGGAGATTCCATGAAACTAGCTCCTCTGAGGAGAACCTCTGGGTCACTTCATCTTCCACAATGGCTTCCAATCCCTTCTTGGAGAAATAAAACACGTCAGACAGCTCAAAGTCCCTTCCTCGCAGACCAGAGAGCCCTTTTTCCATGGGTGACTCATCTCTTTGGATAATACCTTAAAAGAAAGCATCAGGACATAAGAAAATGCTATAGGACATAAGAACAACTAACCAAAAGGGCAACTGTGCAGAAGACAGTTAAATAAATTTAATGGGTAACAGATTTCAGAAATAAAAGACAAGCAACTACAAATGGGAAAAGAGGTGAAATCACTGAGTCTGCATGAAATGGTCTCTACTCAATGATTTCAATTCATTACTGAGGAATTTTGGTCCTCAATAACCCTCTTGCTTGTATTTCCTCCTACACCCCATTAGAGAAAGAACTCACAGAAACAAATTCTCTCCAAGTATAGATCTAGATTGTGTAAAAATAAAGACTTCTCTTTTCCCCTTATAAAAACCATAAAGCCAAAAAGCAAGCAAAATGGCAAAAGGTATTTACCACAAATGGCAAACGGTTGATGTTTTTTAGTATATAAAAATTAACTAATAAGAAAAACACAGGCCCCTCAGAAAAGTAAGCTAAGTTCATGAACTAAATTTGCAGAAGAAATATAGTTAATAAATTTATTAAAACCTTTTTATTAGTAAATCGAAGATGTGAATTAGTCGAAGACTGGCCTATTTCATTATCAAATCAGCAATATCTTTGTTTAATGATAAATTTCAGTGACAGAAATAATACAGGTACCCTCATATTCAATTTGTATAAGTGTGGAACTAATAAGAATTTCATCAAAATCTACCATGAGGAAACTAAATATACTTTTGATAATGATTCAATAATTCTAATTCTAGGAATCTGTCATAGAAAATAATCAGAAATGTAGGCAAGAGTTTCACTGTAGCATTTTCATTATAACTGATCCACACTATGAGATATAATGCACCCATTAATAAGTAATGTTAAGTGAAAAAGGCAAGATCTAACACTATATAGTTTAACTCTATAAAATATATGTACATAGAGAAAAAAATGTCAAGAGGAAACATGAAGTGGTTATCTCTGGGATTAGATGTTCCTCTTTATACTGTTATTGTTATTTTCCATAAAGAAAATAATTCAAAGATTTCTAAAGTAGTATAACATAGCATAAAGTTCTAACCACTAAATAAGAATAAAAGATGAGAAGATCTTCGAAGAATAAAGAGTAGCTATATACACGGTGATATGACCATACATTTGTCTTTCTGGGGTCTGTTACAAAGAAATTTACTTCCTACATTAGAAAAGTTTTTTCTTTTGAGTTGGAGATTAAGCTGTTAAATTCCCTGAAAGAAGATCCCCTTTCATTTTTTCACTTCCCAGGTTCCTAGGAAATCAAAGAGGAAAGTGGAGAATGCTATAAGATTCATTCTCTGGAGAACTTGCGTGTACATCCATCTAAGGAGCTACAGTGTACCAGTTTTCTTGAAGGAATGGCAGCATAATGCTCTTGAGTAGAAAGTTATAGAGGACCTGGAGTCCAAAGTCAAGTTCTGTTTAGGACAACCACCAGCTTCTGACTGTGGCTAATAGATAAGTCACCTAACTTGGTGTCCTCCTTTATAAAATGGGGAGAGGAAATAAAGAAAATCTTTATTTTCTTTCAAAGCTAAAGTTTTATGATTTTACTTTTGAGATTTTTTAGGGGTATTTGGGTTTGGTTTTGGTTTTGGTTTTGTTTTTTTTTGCCCACATATAAAGCTAATACCTAATCGCCTTAAGAATTAGCACAATAAAGATCTTGAATGATCTTTTTCAATAGTTAAGACGAAGTGGTTTAACCTTTCTCCACCATCTTTGAAAACGTTTAATTAGTATTAGAGGATGAACCAAAATAGTCTCACTACTGAAATGCCCTCTTGGTCTTGGCACTGCTATTCCTCTTACAGCAAGTTACTCAATTCAAGTACTGAACAATATTTAACAGTACAGTTTCATTATTTAGCAATATATCAATTTTTTTTTAATCTAAAAGAGGAGAGAAGAACAAATTATTAAATCTCTGAATGAAACACACTGGAGACAGTGGGAAGGACTTCTAAAAATAACCTTTTTCAGAGGGGCCAGAGATAAAAATGCAAGTTCAAGTTGCCTCATATTATTTAATGGAGCCAGGAGAGAAAAGACTTGCAAGCAGAATCCAGCCCCCTAGCCTCTACACATTGATGTGCAATATTTTCTCTGCCCCCTGACCTATTTTATTCTGGGTAACTCCAATGAAATATAACTCAATTTTATATTTTTGTTAAGCCTCTTTCAAAAGTATGTGGTGCAAAGCACCTAACTGATAAAAGATTAATTTCCAGGATATATTAAGACATACAGAAAATTAACAAAAAAAAAGTCAAAGAACCCAGCCCCCCCCAAAAAAAATTGGCTAAGAATACGGCAAGTAGTTCATAAAAAAGTAAGTCTTAATGACTAAACATTTAAAAGATGTTCAGCTTCACCATAATGAGAGAAATGCAAACTAAAACCCCAATGAGATACTATTTCATACCCATAAAGACTGATAAAAATATTAAATTGAATAATATCAAGTGTTGGTGAAGATTTGAGACAATGAGAATATAATTAGCACAACCACACTCAAAAACAATTTGGTACTGTCTAGTAAATTCCAAGGTATCCATAGCCCAAGACCCAGCAACTCCACTCCCAGATATACTTCAGGAAGATTTTTATTTAATAATTTCCAATATATAGAATAGTTGCAACAATAGTTCACTTCACCCAAATTTACTAATTAACAACATTTTGACACACTTGCTTCATTGTTCTATCTCTGTATGTATTAAAAGATACTTTTCCTGAACCATTTGAGAATAAATTGCAGACATCACACCCTTTTCCCCAAATATTTCAACAGAGATTTTCTTAGGACACAGAACTTCACTTATTTAATCACAGTACAATTATCAAAATCAGGAAAACTTCAGTGATTGACATGACCACAATACTAGTATCTGATCTACAGTCCTTAATCAAATTTTGAAAATTATCCCAATAATATCTTTCATAGGATATTTTGCTGGTCCACGATTCAATACAGGATTACACATTACATTTATAGATCAAGTCTCTTTACTCTCCTTTAATATGGAAAGGCTGCCAGCCCTTCTTTGTTTTTTAAGCGTTGACATTATTTAAGAGTATAAGCGATTTATTTATTTATTTAGCCATTTATTTTGTAGATGTCTCTTAATTTGGGTTAATCTGATATCTCTTCATGATTAGATACAGGTTGTATACACTTTTGGCAGAAATGCTGTGTAACTCATGTTACATCCTTCTCAGTGCATCATGTCAGGAGGTGCGTGATCTCAGTTAGTCCCATGACTGGCAACATTTAACTTTGATCAGTTGAAGGTACTTAGTGCTTACTGGTTTTCTCCACTGTAAAGTTACTGTTTTTCTCTTTTTTATTAATAAGTAGACACTTATTATCTATAACTATCTGTAAAAGAGAGATACTTTGAGACGATGGAAATATCCTGCTCCTCAAACTTTTACGAAATAGTATTAGCATCTATGGTGATTCTTGCCTGAATAAATTGGGACCATGTATCTTTTAAAATAGTATTTTCTCACTCCTTCATTCCTTCCACACTTATTATTTGGCATTCCACCTTAAGGAAGATCTTTTCACTTATACTCTAGAGAGATTCTTATAAAATTGTGCACAAGTAGACATATATAACTATCAAATTAGATAGATGAACAAATAGCAATACATACAAATATTGAATCATGTTATTCTAATTGTTACATGACATTTTTATCTCAAATAAATGAATAATAAAAGGCAGCTCATATTTAAAAATGGATATATACAGTACATCCTACACAGGAGTTAAAAGAAATTAACCAGAACAATTACCAGCTTAGATATTATGTAAACATCAGAATAAACAAACAACTCAGAATGGAAAGAGGTATTTTTATAGAGTTTGAATAATGCAAAAAGTACAATGTATTATTTAAAGATACATACATGAATAGGTGAAGTATGAAAACATGCACAAAAATAATAAACACCAAAATCAGAGTAGTAGTTTGAAGGGTTGGCAGGGTAACGGACTCAGGGAGGGATACATGGGAGAATTGGATTGCTTCTGTGAAGTTTTATTTATTAAACTAAGTGGTAACTACAGAGGTGCAATAACAAAGAAAAATCATTACATGGAACTGACAGTTGTTCCTAAGTTGAAGATCTCTATTGTAAGAGAGCAGGTAACAGTTTAGAGCAAATCTGAAAATGGGTGTTATAAAATTAGATGTCAAAAGAAGCATGACTGAATAATGTTACTTCCTTCCTGAAATATATTGACTATATTGACCCTTAAGGGTCAGAATGACTGAGTATAAACATCTAACAGGAAAAAAAAACTATTTAATTCAGTCAGCATATAGGGGACACTCACCATGTATCAGGGATCAAAGTACAGAAAAAGTGAATATATTTCTTTTGGCACCAAGAAACATTCATAAATGGACCAATAGTCTTCAAAATATAGATATATATACATATCAGATTTAACTAGCACAGACCCAATTTTGATATTGGTTTTTATTGTCATTAAAGAAACCCAATTATTATTAATGAATTAATCATCCTCATCTTTCAGAGCTACTCACAGTTCTTAAATTGGTAAAACACTGATTCTAGAAAATATTTCCTTTGTTTCACAAGTCAGCTTTAAAAAAATAAAGCCATAATAAACATTTGAACTTTGTCCTTATACCAAATGCTTTGCCCAACACGACAAGGTCCATGCTCGGATAAAAATAAAATGAGAACAACTATCTCTATATAATGAAAGCGATTAATTGCACAAGCTGCCCTGTGCCCCTGTGCCTTTAGCAAGTCACTGGTACATAAATAATACCAGCTATGAAAGGCCTATTAAAAGAAATGAAGGCTGAAGTTAAAACCATCTCAAATATAATTAACTCTAAATTAGCTGAGTGAATTCTAGAAATAACTGCCCATTTATAAATCACGCTAGTTTTCCCATTCTCCAGTTGTATAGCATACTTTCTAGGTCGGTAATTAGGGAAAATCAGGGTCCATGACAGATCAAAACTGGATATAATAGGCTTATACATAGAAGTTGATCCTTAACCTATCAATGGGTTGTATTCCAAAAGTCAGAAGTTCAGAGATCAAAACACACTCTCTCATGGAAACTTTGTTTGAATTAGTCTGTTTAAGCTAGAATCCTACCCAATCATAAGCCTAACTAACTCAAAACAGAGGTGATCATAAAGTGGCAGTACCATGAAATAGAAATCTCCTTTAGCACTGTATCTATAGAGAATTTTTAAATTAAGTCTAGTTTGGAATTAACAAAAATATACTTCCTCATTCTGTAGGGACTTAGGGCATTAGGGAAACTTTGTTGAGTACTGGTATGTTCTATTTCTTGATCTAGGGAAGAGATACACAACTAAGTTCACCTTGGGAAATTCACCAAGTCATACACTTAATAATTTTACACTTTTGCCTATATATGTTATGCTTCAGTTTTTAAAAAATTTTACTGGCGATCTGCTATACGATATTACTATAGTTAACAATATTGTATTGCACACTTAAAAATGTGTTAAGAGGGTAGATCTCAGGTTAAGTGTTCTTACCACATTCTTTTTAAAAAGAATTGAAGCAGGCAATACCTGTGAATCTCCTATTTCAGTGATTTACCATTACAGGATTCAATAAATACTACTTCCGTTAAAAAAAAAAAAAAAGTTAACTTTATATCTCCCTACCCAATTATTAAGCAATTGGTCACCTGTCCCAGAACCCACTGTTGACTGTGAGGTCCTTAACCTGGCACAAGGAGCTCTACTGAGGGCCTCTGGCCCTTGGCAAGGAAGCCAGGCTTACATTCTTCCCTCCCATGCCCCAGTTTCTT
>NW_011888806.1:12498192-12500859 GCF_000151845.1 Pteropus vampyrus
TATTCTCTTTACTTTTTAAAAATAAATGCTATTTTCTAAAAATCCTTTTGAAAAATTCATTTGAAAAGTTAACCTAGCTGGGGATCAGTTTCTTCATCTAAATCAAAAATAATCATTCATTCAGTCAGTCAATCATTCAGTCACCAGGCCAGGCACTAAAATATATGGGAGAGGGGGAAAAAGGAGTTGAAATAATTCAGTAAGTTCTCCAGGATGGCTGCTTATTGGAATATTTTTGGAATTTATAAAAATTCAGATGTCAGAGCCCAACTACTAAGCTATCAACTACATTTTAAAAAATATATGTGAATGGGGGAAGTATGTCAAAATATTAGGTCTTTTCTGGGTATTGGGATTTCATATGGTGATTTTTAATTATCATACTTCTACAAAATCTAGTTTTTTAATAAAGTATATGTATTATTTTGTACAGTAAGAAAAAAGTACTTAAAATGCTATTTTAAAAACCAAAATGAGATACTACTATACACCCCAGAATGGTAAAATTTTAAAGGCCAAAAACACTAAGTGTTAAAGAGGCTGTGGAGCAAGTGGATAGAACTCCATTTAGTAAGTTCTAATAATAAAGTTAAACATAATGCTTGCTTACCTCATGACCTGGCAATTCCACTTCAAGGTATGTACCCAAGAAGACAAGTAAATAGGTTCATAAGACTCTGTTCAACAATGGTCATAGCAGCTTTACTCCTAAAGGCTAGAAACTGGAAATAACCCTAATGTCAATCCCATAATAATGGGTAAACAAATTATTATGTATTTGTAAAAGGAATACTCCACAGTTATTTTTTAAAATCCACTGATTCATGCAACATGGAGAAATCTCATATAAACATTATACTGAGTGAAAAAAAAAAAAACAGATACAAAAGAGCACATACTGTATGATTCCATTTATGTGAATTTCAAAGATAGGAAAAACCAACAGATCGTGACAGAAATCAGGAGAGGTTACAATAGGGACCAAGGGATGTGTGATATACGCTGAGCAGGGCCTTGAGAGAACGCTGAGATCGTGGATATGTTCTTTAGATGGATCTGGTGGTAGTCACATAGGTCTATAAATACACCAAAATTCACATATCCAAACTCTTGATATTTGTGCATTTTAACGTATGTAAATTATGCTTCAATTTTTAAAAAAATTAGAAAAAATATCACTTTTAAGAATCTCCTCTATTTCTAGCTATAATTCCTATTAGGGGCTCTAGCCAATCATATCTATCCTTCCTGTGAATATTTTTAAATTTTCCTTCCTAAACTGGAAGACCACTGACATTTACTGAATGTTTCCTGATGCCAGACTGTGTGTTAAGCCCTTGACATATATACTTATGTAATCCCCATAATCCTATGAGGTATTATTTATTATCCCATTTTACAGATAAAAACAGTCTCAGAGAGATTGAGTAACTTGCCCAGGGTCACAAAGAGAATAAACAATAGAAATAGGATTTGAAACCACATCTGTCCATGACTCTAAAACTAAATGCTTCCTCATATCCTAAAACCTCAAATTCCATGCCATTCTGTCTAACATTTGCCCTTGGACAAACCCCAAATACGTCAGATCTTTCTCATCAATTCCACATCAGCCACCATTCTTTCTAGCTAAACAGAAAGCCCTGCATAGCAGTTTATTTTAGTATTTCTCTTATCTTTAAGGGAAGAAATGGAACTTTAATTAATGCAGAAAACCTATATGTGGCCTCCATCTATCATTAATCTAGATATGCACTTGTCGCTAACTGACTTAGGCTTGATCATCCTTCCCAGAAAACTGTAACTCAGGTCACTCCCTCTATGTTTTTTTTTAACTCGGGGAAGAGTCTCTTTTTCTGGTTTTATTGAGATATAATTGATGTATAGTACTGTATTTGTACAACATAATGATTTGATATATGTATATGTTGCCAAATGATCACCACAATAAGTTTAGTTAACTCCATCACCTTCCATAATTACAATTCTCTTTCCTGTGGTAAAAACTTTTAAGATCTACTACTCTCTTAGCAACTTTCGAATATACAAAACAATATAGTTAACTGTGGTCATTGTGCTGCACACTACTACATACCCGGGACTTATTAATCTTGTAACTGGAAGTTTGTACCTTTCTCCCACCACCCCCTCACCTCCTGCCTCTAGCAACCATCAATCTGTTATTTGTTTCTACAAGTTCAGCTTTTTTTAGATTCCACATAGAAATGAAATCATATAATATTTGTCTTTCTCTGACTTATTTCACTTAGCATAATGTGAGCCAGTAATCTTGTGTAGCCTGGAACACATCTGATCTCTATTTAGTTAGGAATTCCACGATAAGCTCAACAAAAAACAGCTGGTCCACTCAATGCTTCCCCAGTTCCATAATTCAGTCAAATCTGAGATGTCCGAGGAGGCTATTCTCTCCAGTTTATGACTATATAACTTCAGCACACAGATTTCTTGCCAGTATACCTACTCTTCGAAGTTCTCTCTGAGGCAAAAGCAGCTTTCTCATGCATCTTGCAGGTTACTCTAGGTTCAGAAAGAGTAATCACCCTTGATGCTTTGTTGTTACATGAAATGTGCTCAAAATAAATGCTGATTTAGCATCTCTATTGGCTTAAGAGCAACTCAATCATGATTGCCTAGTTTAAAAAAAAA
>NW_011888806.1:12501569-12504057 GCF_000151845.1 Pteropus vampyrus
AAAATCTGGAGAAAAATGGATAGTTTTCTACTAAAATAATTTTACCAATACTGACATCATGAGATGAATGTTTTAAAGAGATATATTTGCACAAATAAAATAATGTTGTAGGGAGTAAAAACACTTTATCCACCCCCAATAAGCACCAGATCAAGACTGTTTTACAAGGAATTCCACCAAACCTTTAAATCTCAAAAAAAAAAAAAAGGAATAAAGGGAAGGAAGGAGGAAAGTAGATAGACAGTAAATTACTAATCTCAAGTAAAAAAGATCAATTGCAAAAAATCCTAACTCTGATCTTGGCAGACAGTTTCCAGCACCATACTATGACCAGGCAATGTTTGATCCATAAGTGCAAAGATGACTCAAATATTAAGCTATTAATGTAACTTACTATAATATGCCTAAAGGGGAAAAACATATTCATCACTGAAGGTGCTGAAAAAGCAAGCAAAATTCAACATTCATTGTTGGTTTAAAATAACAAAACAAGAATCAACAATTATTTAACATAAGATGGTGAGCTAGATCAAAGCCAACACGATGCTTACTGGGAAATTACTGAAGGCACTACGGCTTGTTCTCAACAGGAATGACAACCAGCACAACTGCCAATCAACACTGTACTAAAGTAGCAACCAATACAATTAGACAAGTGAGAGAACTGAAGTACAAACTAGAAAAAAAATATAAACAAAAGTTGAATAAGAAGTGATAAAACTATCACCATTTGAAATAAAATAACTGCATACCTGAAGAAAAAAAAAAGAACCAGCACATCTGAAAACCTATATACAGTATGAGAATTTTTACTTTTAAGAATTCTTGGAGCTCGTGCTTTGGTTCTATTAAGCCCCACACGCTCTGCCAGCAATAAATTCTCCTTCCTCTAACAAAGTTGTCTGAGCATCCAGTTTCCTCCATCAAGTGTCACTTCCTGCAAGAGATTTCTGGTGCATTGGCTGGGAAGTATGGAGGAATGGCGCCCACATTTGGCGGACTTCGGGTACCCTACTGGGGAAACTCAACCCACCCTGTAGACACACGGGCTGAGTGCACACCAGGGATTACCCCATGTGGATGCCTCACAGGATGGAAGGGGAAGCCCCAGCTGCCAGTCCCTGCAAAGATCAGACAACGGAGGAACGAGAAAACCAGGATGTGTCAGGACCACGGTAAGGAAAAACCAGGCAAAAAGTAGCTAGCTCAGGTTCTGCCCCATAAGGCAGAAGGGGAAACTGATCATCACCTGAGGTCATCTGAGTACTTTACATTTGTTAGGAGAAACTGTGACCTCACAGGTACGTAGGGCGGAAAGTGGAATATGTTTGGTTAACACTGGGCAAAAGGAAAGCCCGATCCCCTTCCAGAGAGTAACTGAGTGTCCTCCACAGGTTAAGAGGAGCGACTGCTTACTCTTCATGGGATAGGTTAAAGAATGGTGGGAGGTTGTATGAAAGAGAGTGAGTGCTGAGTGACTGAGATGTGGCCTTGCTGCGAAGTGAGAGTTGAGCCCCTATCCATGGTTCTGTGAGGAACTTCATATGGCTTAGAGTGGTGTCACTGGATCTCCGTGAGGAGTCTACTCCAGTGATCTGGGTCGGGGGTTTATACCAACCCACCAATTGCTAAGAGGAGCCTGAAAGATCCCCATAAGGGGAGCAGCTGGAAACAGCGAAGCGAGTGACGTCCCCTCCAAAGTTTCCCCGACCTTATCCCCCAACCCTCCATGTGGCGTGACTATTGTCTGTCGTGCGAGGCATGGGGGGTACACAGAGAAAGCCTACTCTCCTGGCCATGATGGTCAAAAACTTCAAGAAAGGGTTATTCAGGAGATTATGGAGTTAAAGTGACCCCTTTGTGAGATAAACTGGCCCTCTTCTGGTATTAGATGTCCAGTATAGGGAACTTCTAGTCTTCAGTTAGAAGACACAGGCCAGGGTCTTCCGGGGGGTGAGGAGTGAGACAAATGTCAGGGCTTTCCACAAAGCGGGGAGAATGGGAGCCCCTACTCTAGGAATCCACACAACAGAAAGTCTTCGGGAAAAAAAAAAAAATCAAACGGGCACTCATTAACACCCCGGAGAGAACTCCCAGGTCCGTGATGCCATCCGTCGTCCCCCTACTGCCTTTCCAAGCGGCACTAGCACCACACCACGAGGCGCACACGCAATCTTCTCAGGGTAACATACTTTCAGATTCAGACACAGCTAGGATTGTGTTCCCGGGTGGTCTAGTGGTTAGGTATTCGGTGCTCTCACCGCAGAAACCCAGGTTCCACTCCCAATTAGGGAGGAATATTCTTTCCTCCTTCCTCACCAGCAGCAGGAACACTTCTCAGCTTGTACCCCGCAGTGAAGGCAGGAACCAAATCGCAGCCCCACAGCCCAGCTGCCAGTGAAATACAGCGGCAGTGAGGACCTGTAGGGGACCTTCCTCCTTCCGAACTAACGATGGGAGGGGGATCAAAAAGTTTGACCTGTAAACG
>NW_011888806.1:12504107-12506689 GCF_000151845.1 Pteropus vampyrus
AAAAAAAAAAAATCAAACGGGCACTCATTAACACCCCGGAGAGAACTCCCAGGTCCGTGATGCCATCCGTCGTCCCCCTACTGCCTTTCCAAGCGGCACTAGCACCACACCACGAGGCGCACACGCAATCTTCTCAGGGTAACATACTTTCAGATTCAGACACAGCTAGGATTGTGTTCCCGGGTGGTCTAGTGGTTAGGTATTCGGTGCTCTCACCGCAGAAACCCAGGTTCCACTCCCAATTAGGGAGGAATATTCTTTCCTCCTTCCTCACCAGCAGCAGGAACACTTCTCAGCTTGTACCCCGCAGTGAAGGCAGGAACCAAATCGCAGCCCCACAGCCCAGCTGCCAGTGAAATACAGCGGCAGTGAGGACCTGTAGGGGACCTTCCTCCTTCCGAACTAACGATGGGAGGGGGATCAAAAAGTTTGACCTGTAAACGATTCACTAAATTACAATACTATCCTCCAGATAGGACCCTGACCCTCCTTGAAATTGGAAAATAGGAAGAAGTCCCCTATGTACAAGTTTCTATGCTCTTTTACCAAGACCCAGACTTATTAGATGGCCCAATGATAAGAGAACCTTTTGGAGATCTCAACATAATCAGGAGTTTTCTCCTCCTCCTTCACCCTACGACTGAGGCAGTCTCAGTTCTCTGTGGACCCCATCTATTTCATCGCTCCCTGAGGAAACTAGATAAGCACCCTCAGGGAAGTTACAAATACTGATGATGGGAAAATATGAGTATTTACATGACCTCCGATCTATATTTGCCAGTGTTATTTATATGTAATATGGTTGTTGAGTTAAGAATTCTAATTATGATGGAAAGGAAAATGTGTTTTTGGTAACAGAAGGTATAAAGTATGGAGATTTATTTTGAAGGAAATTAAAGGAAAGGTGTTTGTTTTAAAGCTGGTTATTTCTGAATGAGTGAGAAGAGTCAAACTGAAGGAATGAAGAAAGTGGCAGAAGGTTTGTGAAAAAAAATCCTCAGAGGAAATTTTATGTGATTAAGCTAAACAAGATTGGAAATTTAAATGCCAAAAGTAAGCTAATGCAAAATTAAAGTTGTGTTTTAATGTTTCTTAAACTATTGTCTGCTACTAATGTTATGGAAAAGTTTTCTGAGTAGAAACAAGGATTCAGTACTTAATCAAAATAAATTCTGTGTTTTATGTTGCTTTAACCAGTTTTCTGACGCTTTTAGAGAATATACTAACATTAGCCCAAAGTCTGAGGGCCAGACTCTCCTGGCTATACATTTCATAACTTAGTCTGTTCCCAATATTCAAAGAAAGCTCCAAAAGTTGGGGCCTAGACCCCAACCCAGCAGGCTGCCTTGGTGCCAGAGGTCTTTAAGGTGTCCAATGACTGAAACAGGGTAGAGAGGGAAGCAGAGTACAAAAAGGATGCAAACTTTTTTTTAATTAATTAATTTATTTATTTTATTATTGTTATTTATGCCTACAGCACCTGGTCTTCCTAGGTGGTCTCTCTCCCACCCAAGTACTAACCAGGCCTGCCCCTACTCAGCTTCCGAGATCAGACATCGGGCTTGTTCAGGGTGGCATGGCCGTAGACCATGGACTGTGGCTCCACTGGGGCGGGAACCTAGAATCTTCTGCATGTAAAGCAGACGTGCTAACCGTTACACTATGGAACCACATCCAAAAAGGGCACAAAGTTTAGCTGCCATAATATAGGGATCGTTTCGAGGTGACCCTAGGCAATAAAAACTTTTCAGGCTTGGAGGACCTCGATCTTGGTTGGCCATAAGTGGCATTGTCAGGACTGAGGCATAATCAATGCACATACTGTAGAAGGGAGGCCACCGGAAGTGTCCATCCAGCCCTAGGAAGCTGGGGAGGGGTAGACCTCATAAGCCCTCACCCCACATAGCAAGCCTCTCATGAAGGGGCTGCTCTCTCCTCCAACAACAGAGGCCCAAGTGTTTGCAAACTCCAGTCCTAGAGAAATCCACCACGGTCACAACAGTGGAGCCTCAGGTCACCTTCGACATGGTAGGAAGGAACAAAACTGAATTTTTACTAGATATTAGAGACACCTACTCTGTCCTGACCCATCCCATGGGCCTCTCTCCAATGCTAACTGCACAGTGACAGGAATAAATAGTCAGCCTAATGTAATTTACTCTTCCCATTGAGAGACCAGGACTAGCAATGAAGTTCGCTGCCACACATCAGGACCAGGGTCCAGTGCGGACAGCACCTCATCTAGAAAACTGGGACACAGCCAAAAAGGGGGGTAGCCCCCTTGCCCACTCCACAAAGCACGTTTGTGGGGAACTTAAGGCTAAACTATTTGTAGACAACTCGCCTCTATGTCAAGGTTTCCTACTAGTATTGTAGCCGCCAGTCCCTGAAAGATACATGGACCACCAGAAATCAGTGAGTTATAGGAAACATGCTCTTTATTCAGCCAGCTGGGCCTGCCAGGGGTACGGAGACCCCAAATTAAGCAGCCCCAAAATGTAGAGGTACAGGGTTTTTAAGCCCTAAATCCCATTCCTCATTCTATCTTAAACACAAAGGTCTATTTTTCTCCTATTCACTAC
>NW_011888806.1:12507934-12522423 GCF_000151845.1 Pteropus vampyrus
AAACATGCTCTTTATTCAGCCAGCTGGGCCTGCCAGGGGTACGGAGACCCCAAATTAAGCAGCCCCAAAATGTAGAGGTACAGGGTTTTTAAGCCCTAAATCCCATTCCTCATTCTATCTTAAACACAAAGGTCTATTTTTCTCCTATTCACTACCTGTCAACCCACAGGTCGGTTGTGCAAGCGGGGGTACAGAAGCAGAAAGCTTATTGTTAGAATGTTATATTCCGATGAGTGACAACCTATGTTCCCACGGGCAATAGCCAAACAGTAATTTTCAAGCCAGCACACTAGCAGAGCAACTATCACCCCGCAGTTTGTTGAAAGTCAGCCCACAATGCAAACAGAAAGGGCCCCACCCAAAACTATGGAAGGATAAGGCTATGCTTTCTTTAAAAACTTCTACTATAATACCAGCAGAAAAAGGTGTATCATTTACTAAGTGTACTAATGGTTTAACATCTCAGATAACATGACCTTGAACTGCAGCTCCACGACTTCTGTAAGCTATGCAAATGCACATGTTAAATTACCTGCTGGACGGTTTCTTATTTGTGGAAAAATCTGTTTATTTGTATGTTCCCTGGGAAGACTAACTGTATTCAAGCTGCAAAAGTCTCCAACTAGGGGCTGCAGAGAACTCACCCTTGACTCACGCCGTAATAGTGACCTACACTTGAGTCCAGCTGAATATATTGCTTTGTTTTATTTATTGTACCAGCTATGACCATTGCCCTAAATATAGAAGTCAACAGAATAGCCTAATCCATGGAAAAAACCTTAAATGCAATCTCTCAGGCCATCCATGCCATGGGAGAATTAAGACAGGTCAGAGAAACTATCCTTGAAAACAGGGCTGCTATAGAAAACCTATTATTCTGACATACCATAGATGTAAAGAATTTAAAAGAGCTTTTGAGATCTTGTTCCTAGCTTATGTCGTCAGTTTGACCCAAATAAAGTCTTATAAAATTTAATTTAAAAAAATAATAATTTAAAGGACTATGTTGTTTTAACCTCTCTGACAACTCATTGAAGAAAAAGTGAAACAAATTCATGACATTGTGTCCAATATTGAACAGAGGACAGGAATTTTCCGTCTTGATCTCTCCTCACTCACTTCCTAACTGCCCAGCCTCACTGGGCTAAAGGAAGTATTTCATTTTGCTTATCTTTGTAGGAGTTATCGCTTGTTGCTGCATCTGTAGGTCCCTTGCCAGCTGGATACCTAAGACAAAACCAAAACCAAGGGAAGAATTTTCTTACAGCAACAAAGAAATCAATTTCATCTTAAGCTGGTCTCATAGATGGGAGACCAATCAAAAGAGGGAGGAAATGATAAGGGACATCTCTTTCAGAGTTCTTAATCTTTTTAGTAAACCTAGTTAAGTTTTCTTCCCTCCTTTCTTTGGGTTAGCGGGGGAAGGTCCTCTCCCTCAAATCCCGATAATTTCCCGAAACTGGTGACTCAGATCCTCTAGCTATTGATAAGGGTCATGGCCCATTGTTAGCAAAAATGGTGTTAGACCAGACAGGGTCCATAGAGTCTGAGGGGGAGAGGACTTTAGGCCAAAGGTCTTTTTACTCTTTAACAAATATATTAACCAAGCCTGTTTCCCTTTGTGTGCTTAGTAGGCAAATCAATAAGAGCAATTAATATATACATATATAATTTAAATAACAAATTCTAAATCTTCTTTTCCTTGTCTAGGGACTGAAGCAGCGCTTCAACAAGAAACCCAAGACCCCGCCCTGATTAAGGCAGAAAGAAGAAGAGCTCCATGAAACTCCAATAGGCAGGGACTACGACCCTTCTCAGCAGGAAGCAGATATGGAAGAAGAAACCTCCCGTTCCGCAACATCCATACTAATAATAAGGGGGTTCATGGCTCTTAGAAAAGAGTTAGGCAGGAAAATGAGTTAGGGGGTTTCCGGGTCTGCCTGCAAAGACAATGAGGTCATCCTATCCTAGAAGGGTCTGAGACTGGATCGCCCCACGTGGGCTTTACTGGATTTGTAGAAACAAGGCCTATATCTACCTCTCCGGAAATTGGGAAGGGAGCTGTATAATTGGCATAATAAAGTCATCCTTTTCCCTCTTACCTCTGAAAACAGGGGAACTGCTTGGTTACCCGGTCCCACAACCCTTACAACGGGTGAAAAAAGAATTCCAAATAGGGGACTGGAAGGATGATGAGTGGCTCCCAGAGCAGATAATCCAATACTATAGGCCTGCCACTTGGGCAGAAGATGGATCTTGGGGATACCATTTCCCCATTTATATGTTAAAGCAGATTATCTGACTGCAGGCAGTCTTAGAAGTCATTACCAATAGGACTAGGAGAGCCCTGACCCTCCTTGCACATTACAAACTCAGATGAGAAATGCCATCTACCAAAACAGGTTAGCACTGAACTATTAGCAGCAGAAGGAAGTGTGTGTGGAAAATTCAATCTCACCAACTGTTGCCTACAGATAGATGATCAGAGCCAGGCAGTTGAGGACCTTGTCGAAAAGATGACAAAACTGGCACATGTGCCTGTGCAAGTATGGCACAGATGGAAACCCAGTAGCCTTTTGGGGGGATGGTTTTCAGCCTTTGGTGGGTTTAAAACCTTTAATAGGAGCAGTTTTACTACTCCTAGGAATGAATCTGCCTGATAGGGCCGTGTCTGCTGGCCCTGCTAATAAAAAGCTTCAAAGGCATAGTACAGCAGCGAGCTGCAGCCCACACTATCAGGAGATCCCCCAGGATGGTTTAGTTAGAGAATGTGAGACTCCAGCATAAAAATAGAATGTCTAGAGTCTCAAAGCGAGGAATAAGAGAGGAGAGGAGGCATCTGAAAAATGCAAAGGAAAGGGTTTGCAGAAATGACCAACTCAGGCTGTTATAGATTAACCACACCCTATAGATCTTTAAATGGCCTTCTAAAGACTCTTGCCACACCTACAACACAAAAGATCTGTAAATAGATAGGACCAGTAGTCCGGGGAATTCTTTCCCCCTTGCATCCCTACCTGAAACTCCCCCTCCCCATCTTGAGTCAAGAGGTGCATGTAGAACATTAGACAAAAGAATCACATGCCCTTTGCATGTACACTGCAGAGGTATATAAACTGTAAGTATCTAACCAAGAGGAGCTTGTGCTTTGGTGATGTTAAGCCCCACGCACTCTGCCAGCAATAAATTCTCCTTCCTCTAACAAAAAAGAAAAAGAATTCTTATTTCTACCATTCTAAAATCAAAATCTTTAAAATATAAAAACAACAATCAGTTAGACAATATGATGGAAGACACTCCATTTTTAAAGCAACCGGAAATATACACTTAAGAGGACATGTACAAAACGTATCTGAGAAAAACTTTAAGACATCTCTGGAGGATGCAAAAGAACACCTAAGCAAAAGAAAAGATAGAATGTTCTTAGAGAGTAAGACTCAACATAGGTAATGTCAAACTTCCCTCAGTATATTATAAATTTCATACTCTAATAAAAATAGATAGTTCTATTTCCTCTAGATCACAGACAAGCTGAATCTCAAGATCATATGAAAAAATAAGTGAGCAGATATTAAAACAATGTATTAAAACATTAATAACTAAAATGACATGAAACCAGAGCATGAGAGGACAAATAAATAAACAGAACAGAATAGAAAGTTCAGAAATAGATCCAAACATGTTTCAGAATTCAGGAAATTATTAAAGATGCATTGCAAATAAGTAGAGGTAGACAGTAAGAGGGGTTGAAGCTACACTTATCAAAGCATATGTTTTTAAGTTGCTATGATTTTTGAAGCATATGAATGTATTACTTATGCAAAAAATTAAAATATTTTTAAAAGATGTATAAACACAAATTTTAAATGTTTACACAAAAATTTGTTCATATATATCTTTGTGCGTTCATCTGCTGAATCTCCAAGAATCACATCAGTCTGATGACTCAGTTTGTCCTCAGAATTATAAAGATGGAACAAAGTGAAACCGTGTTATGATCACTTTCCACATAACTAGTGACATCCTTATATTTCAAATCTTACCCAAAAATACTTAATTTCTGGGTTAGCTTTAGATGTCCCTAAAAATCCCCTATCTCATATGCGTATACATTTAAGGAGAAGCAGTTTAATGTTTTTATTTCCGAAAAGGAGTTGAAAGACAACATCTATTATTTCTTAGGAGAAAAATATAGCACAAAAGAATATTAGTGGGCAGAATAATGAGGAGAAAAAGAAAATATAAAGTTAGAACTCTCTCTTCTCTTAGTTTCCATTCCCTCCACCCTTATTCTCTTTCCTGGTTGATTTTTGTCTGGTTCATTTCTCTCTTCCTGTCCCTTTTCTACGATGTTTTTCTCTAGCCTATGCACGTCTTTCACTCTTTGCGAATTCATTAAATCCACCATTTCAACTTTCGCTCTCTGCAAATAACTCCTAAGTGTGTATCTTTTATCCTAACTTCTTCCCCAAGGCTCACATTTTTATGTAGCTGCCTAGACACTCCACCTCTCCACTAACTCCACTGCTCTGGTTCAAGGCCCCATCACCTTCTAGAATGGCTTCTTGTCTATCATCTCTCTTTTCTCTCCTGCTTTGTGCCTAATCTCACTTCCACGAAGCTATCAGATTGGTCTTCCCAAAACTTTGACATCCCTTCATTTAAGGAAGTAATATCTTAGCCTGGCATTCAAAGCCTTTGAGGAACTTGACTTAAAATTAAATATCCAACCTCAACTCCTTCCACCTCCAAGGCATCTTCACTGATCCTAGCTCCAGTCGTACTACTATATCAGTTCTTTGGTCTCTAACATCTCCTCAGCAATCCAGCCTTCCTGCTTTTTTGCTTATAATTTCTTCCACATGATACCACTTTTCCTAAAATCATTCA
The DNA here is from genome assembly GCF_000151845.1 of Pteropus vampyrus. Classification (NCBI taxonomy): domain Eukaryota; kingdom Metazoa; phylum Chordata; class Mammalia; order Chiroptera; family Pteropodidae; genus Pteropus; species Pteropus vampyrus. Next base: position 12,512,825 of record NW_011888806.1, read on the forward strand.
AAATTTTTCACGTCAGCCAGGACTCCACTGTTTATTTTGTTTTCCTTGAGCCCATGAACAACCAACTCAATTCATTATAAGATGCGGGGGTTGTCTTAATTGATCATAAGCAAAGACTAAAAAGACCAAGTTATATCAAACTTTAAAAATTCTAAGTTGCTAAAATTAAATCAAGTGTGTCTAAAGGGCACAATGGGTGGCTTGTCCTATGGGGGTGAGGGTGGGATGGCAAGGCAATGCCCTCCCCCACTTTTTTTTAACCCCTCCAAAAATGCCTGTGTTTCTCTCTCCTTTTTACACACATACCCTTATACAAATGCTTTACTGATTAGTATTCTTATCCTGCAGAATCCAGATCAGCATCAGTGGCTGAACACTGCCACAAGCTAAAGTTTCCCAATGACTGCAGCAACACACATTTGATATCTATTGTGGAGAGGTCATGTGAGTTACCCACTGACTGGTAAGTAAACTATCTGAACACATGAGTCATTGAAAATGCGGATGTTCATTTATTTGAGTACATTTGTGCCAACGTCATTGCAGAGGCAGGAAGAGGAAGGGATATATATGCATGACACACTAACAGATACCAACTTAAACAAAAAGCTTACCACACTTGGAAAAAAGGAATATACATTTACCCTTTGCAAAGACTTTCAGTACTTTAGTCTACCAAGCTGGTGAATGTTATTAATTACACAGCCACACTCTGTACTCTGGTCTTAATCTCCTTTCTTTTCTCTCTCTTTTTTTTTTCTTTCAGGGATGGTCACTGGAATTCATTATCAATTTCTCCTCTGCCCAGAAACCACTGTTTTCTCTTCTAATTCAAAGTACTTCAACTTTTTGAAAAGACCCAAAGCCCACGTTCCTCCAAGTTGCTACCCTCTATGTACAGTATGTTTTTCCAGATATCCAAAGGTAAAAGAGTCAAATTATCTCACCCACAAAGTTTATCTGTGATGTCCCCTGTATCCTAGAGCTCCAGGGTCCGATTCTCTTTCCCAGGTGAAATGAGCAGGTGCAAGCTGCCCAGCACTCAGCACCAGAGAAGCACAGAGGCAGGGCTGACCAATTCCAGAGAGAAATATTGAGGCAAGATAGTGTGAAGGCTCTAACAGAAAAGCAGGCCACATCCCATTTTTCCTCTTGTTCACCGGATGTCCCCAGAAGTTACAGGAGACACACAGGGTCCACTGGTTCTGCTCTCTGAGGAACCTGCATAAAACTGAATAGGACTTCAGGGAATTAGAGTTCTCTAGCTAGCCCAAGCTTCAGGGAAAACAGAGCTTTGAGGAAGGGAAACCAAGCACCTAACCTAGAAAAGTTAGTGCAGAGGGTACAGAGTAGAGCTCTCATCACATTGTCTGAGGTTGGCACACAAAGTAGAAGGTGCCCGCCTAGGGGTTCTGCTCACCCCCAGGGCATCCAGACATCGCTGGCTTCTACCCACCCAACCCAAGTAAAGGACTCTAATCACAACCCAATGGCCTCTCTCCTTTCCCTGACCCCTAGAGCCTATTTTCACCAAACACCGAACCACCATTATCTGCCCCCACCCCTCCAGCCTTCTGTTTACAAAGCACATTTTGATGCCCTGTTGGAGAACTTATGCAGCCCTGAGAGCATCAGAAAGAAAAAAGAAAAGAGAAGAGAAGAGAAGAGAAGAGAAGAGAAGAGAAGAGAAGAGAAGAGAAGAGAAGAGAAGAGAAGAGAAGAGAAAAAAGAAAGAGAGAAAATTAATAAGTGCAATTATAAAACCTCTCAGAGAAAAGAGAAAACATGAAGAGGCCTTGAAAGGTTGTTGCTACTTACTGACAGAATAAAAGAACTGATCAAGAGCTTTCTTGCTTTCTCAGTCTACAGAGCCAGTGGTTTATAGGCAGATACCACTGTTATAGAAACAAACGATACATAAAGATTAAACACTGAAACACTTAGAATTTTTATAGGGAACTTTTATAACCAAGACAACAAGGCACTGCTAAAAAATGAAAACAGCTATTATGTGATTCATACCTCTCCCCAAATTCTCAACTGTCTATCCTATTTGTAAAAAATATTTATGTAATTTACCAACCAGCCTGGTCCAGTTTACTAATCATTTTTTGCTAATAAGAAGTTCTTTATTACACACAACTTAATTCTTTGACTTCAGTTTAAGTCAATCTTTTTGTTCCATCTTTTATGGATATACAGAGGAAAAACTTTCTCCTTCCAATAATTAACCAACTTTAATAAGAGTCGTCCTTCGGCGTTTTTCTAGATTCAATAATCAATCTTCACAGATCATGCTTACCACTATATTAACCCTTTTTGCGGGCTTCAAAATTATAGTAAACCTGGGCTTATCCATGCCTTTACATCACATTTAAACTGCTTTGTTTTTGAGGCCCTTCATAACCTGATCTTACCCTCTTAGTAACCTCATTTCTATGTGTTGTCCCTTCTGTAAACTAAGCTAATTCCTACTGCTAATTAAGCTATTTCTTTATTCCTCCAGGGCTTTGAGGAAGCCCTGCCACTTTAGTTAATCCCGATCTACCTCCACATGGCCAGTTCAGCACTAACATGTCCACAAAAAATGCTCTCAGGTGTCCCGCATCCATAATCTTCTGTTATGCTATACTTCCAAATTTTCTTCCTCAGATTAATTAAATTTGTTTGTAAAATTCAATAGCATTCACATTGCCTGGTTCTCAACTGTCACATGGATATACGTATACTGGTGATATCTCCTTAACTAGACTAAGAGTTACATGCACAGTTCAGCATATAATGTAGGCAGAGACCAGGGTTAATGATTCAAAGCAGCTCGTCACTGTATAGTTGAACATACTGGTTCTGTTATGCACCACAATATCGTTGTAGGTTCTATACTTTGCCTCGCTTTCCACTGCCTGGTTGTCTAAAACTCTGCCTCTGGCCTTTTTTTGCGGCATGTACCCAAGCCTACCATGTACCCAAGCCTGTTTTTTTCTATCCCATCTCAGAGCACACTCCTTAGGCAAAGAATCTTGAATATCGTTCTCCCTCTCTGGGGGCTCGTTCATGAAAACCAACAAGATTACTTTAAATTCTATCCTTGTTTCCTAGGTTGCTTAAAACTCTCATTTAAGAGCATTCAACCAACTATACCACACTTCCAATTATGTCAAAGTCATCACTACAACCTCAAACAATAAAACCAAATCTATGCCAAAACCCAATTACTCAACAGGTTCCCGTCCTTTCAGTTACTGACCCTGTGGTACACAGAGAAAACCTGCCTATTCTCCAGATCAGGGGCGGTGACGAGGTTTCATCAGGAAGGCCAGCTCCAAATCAGTTGGTAGTGAGAAGCTATCTGCAGGTTTGTGTTAAGAAGGACTTTTGAAGCCACATCTCAGTTCAGTGACAAAGACTTCATCAACTAGTTAAGTCTGCCAGGGTCATGGGGAGGGTAACAGATAGAATGGACTTATTCACCCTATTATTTGCGATCAAGATAGAATCAAAAGCTTTACTGACATAAAAACACCTTCTATTTCTCTACTTTCTACATGATTCATATGTCTGTAATAGAATAATTTGCCTCTTTTTTTATTCTGACTAATTTTCTATTAATGTCTCTTTCAGCCATCAAGACTGAAAGTACTAACCAAAAGTACTGGAGATGTACTTTTATTCTTTTGAGAAAGGCGAATGAAAAAATCTACTCCCTTTTTCAAATCTACTCCCTTATTGATTCTATCCTCAGTAGTTCCCCCTAAAACTTATAAAATAATCAATGCTGATTATAAAATGAGAAGATTTTAATCCCAGATATAAATACCAATCATAGAAATGGGGTGGGGTAGAAGCATAGACACTGTAAACAGTTGTCAGCCAACACTTCAGAAAAACCAACAGTCATTTAGAATAACAGGCAGAGTTTCATTTTAACATCCCATTCAATGTAATGTTGACCCATATATTGACTGACAGCCCACATTAACTTGGTTGATTTGGATATAGCTAATTTGATGAAACAAGAAATTCCACAACAGCATCCATAAAGCCCCATCATCAAATGAGCCACCAATTCAATTAAAATGTGAGCGTTATGGTTTGACACTTATGCATTGGTATCTTTGATTATAATGCTAAACCAGATTCATTTCTTCAAAAATTTTGTTGATGATTTGAGATTAAAATGTTATGTTTTTCCTAGTATGTAACAAAGCCAACACTCAGGAGAGACATTTTCATCTGTAGAAGAGTCACCTCCGCCTTCAAAGGGAGAATAAGAAAGCACTGACCAGAGGAGCTAGTAAGGAGGGCATGGTTTAGGGTAGGGAAGGGAAGGGTGGCAAGGGATTTTGAGTAGAAAATACAAACCGGGATTTCTTCTCAGAGTGCCTTTGACTAGCAACGTGATCTGAAGCAAGTTACTTGACCTTCTTTACCTATAGTTTCCTTATTGGTGAAATGAGGATTAGCAAGAGCTTCCTTGTGTAAATAATTTTGCACAGTGAAGTCAGCGTTCAACAAATGGTAATAATGAATATTATTATTGACAGGTTCTTGTCTGTGAGGTAAAAACAAAATAAAGAAGCTCTGGAGTTATGATTGGGGTTTTCTCTGGAGGGGTAGGGTGGCCAAAAGGGGTGTGGGGATGGGGAGGTTGGTTGTGGGAACAATTCTAAAATGACGAGCTGGATTTTTAATTTGATGGGCACCTAACGAGATGTCTGGCACTCCCAACAGTAAAGAGAATTTCCCTAAATAAATACGGGATATATTCCTAAGTTGACTATCTTATCGTCTCATCTAATTATCTTCTCACTCTCAAAAAACCCTTAAGTCTCAGTTTCACCAGCTTTTCCAAACCTCCGCAATTCTGAGATGCGGGTACCCTCTTCTAGACTGCTGAGGGGGTTGGGACCAAAAGAGCTAAATCTCCAACAAGATTTCCAAAGATTAGTTAGTGCTGGGAATAGAAAGATTTAAAAGCTGCTTATATTAGTAACGTGTTTTTGTTTGTTTGTTTGTTTGTTTTTAAACGACAACAACAACAGCAACGACAAAAATAACTAATTTTACAGAAAATAGGGAGAGGGCCCTGGGCATGTCATCCACTTTGTTACTGCTATGTGAAAAGAAAAACAATCTGAAAAACAGCAGATAGTAGGTTTTATGAGCTTCCTAAATGGTTTCCTAGGAAGGGAGCCTCCCTTTCTGTGATTTACAGCTTAAATCACTCCTGTCTCATCCATCACCTCCACAATGCAGTTAAGACGCAGGTGTGATCTGCCTTTCTACCTTCTTCTTCCCTGCTGGAACCACTCCTTCCTGCTTACTCATTGTTAGCCAGAATTAAATGCTAAGTCATCTACTTTCAGTGGTTAGAGCACATAGTCATATGTAGGTTTCTAATCCACTCTAAAGGTCCCCCCATTGGTTTATGAGGTGAAATTTGAAGGAAGATCCCTTTGTCTCATCTGTACCTTTCCTTAAGGAACTTGCCTTCCCTCCCACCATCCAGGGTTCTCTGCTAGCACTGTCTTGCACTCCGTCATTCTTCAAACCAGCCACCAAAAACTATAGAAAACAAGTTCTGCTCTTCCAAGGGCCTATTTGTTAGAAAACTAAAATAAGTTATGCTAATGATAGTGGAGATCAACAGATTAATGCATTATTCTCTAAGAGCAGCGGCTCCTAAAAGAATTGAAGGAGGGATGAGAGAAGGGAGAGGAGGGCTTTACCTCATGGGACATTTGGCAACCTCTAGAGACATTGTTGGTTGTCACCTGAGGAATGTGCTACTGTCATCTAGTGGGTAGAGGCCAGAGGTTATAGTGTAATAGATCTTCAACTTTGCTAGGAATTGCCAGATTGCCAAACATCTTTAACAATGCAAAGGACCTCTCCCTGTGACAAAGAATTATTCAGCCCCAAATGTCAGCAGGTCTGAGGTTGAGAAACAGCTCTAAGGAGTAATATATATTTTGATTAAAAACTTCTTTGTTCCACAAGTTTAAGTTTAAGTTCCAGGAACTAGTCAGGCTAAATGGAGATGTGGTTTGGAGCAGGTAACCATCAATCACACCCCTGAGACAGGTACCTGTTTTTTAATCATAAAACTAGTTCCGTTCATCAGACTAAAGACTCTAGCTGAATGATTATTGATATTTTATTTGTTTTTAAATTTTTATGTTTAAAATACAAGTTTAACAAAAATATGAGTTCAACAAAGAAAAAAAGATACCCATTTTCATATTTGCTTCAGATACTTTTAAAGAAAAAATTATAGATACAATGAAAGCCTACCTCCTCACCTTTTCTCCTGCCTCCTAAAAGATAACCACTATCCTGTAGTAGGTGTCAATTCCAATATATTTTACACTTATCTATAAATATCTGCATAAACATATAGTATGTGTTTACGATAATGAATTTTAAATAAATGTTATTATACTGTAATTTTCTTTTCTCTCAACATTGTTTGAGATTTGTCTACTTTGTTTTCTTTGTGTAAATCTATTTAATTTACTTTGACAGCTGCATAGTATAAACAAACCAGCTTACACATTAATGTTTCTCCTCATGAGTGACTGGGTTGTCTCCACATATTCACTGTTTATATATATTTGTAACATGTCTCCTAATATGCTAAGAGTTTGGGTAGGTTCAATATCTTAGGAAGAGTGGAATTGTGGGGTTATAGTGTAATAGGTCTTCAACTTTGCTAGGAATTGACAAACTGCTCTCCAAAGTAGTTGAACTAAGTTTTCATGATATTGCACTTAGAAATACAGATGACTAATCTTACAGCTTTAAAGCAAACAAGCAAAAGAATCAAATCTCTATTTTCTACAGAGCTATATTAGGATGTGAGGATAAAAATGCATGGTATGCTTGTGGATTTTTTAGAATCACCTACTATTAAGCAATTTTCTTGGATCAAAAATTATATTCCATTATGTCCAAAAAAGCAGTTTCATTAAATAAAAACACAAACATATTTGTGGACCATGACTGAATCTCAATTCAAACGAATCAATTATAAAAACATTTTGAAATTGTTAGGGAAAGATATATTGGCTATATATAAGATATTAAGAAATTATTATGTTGTTAAAGGGATAATAGCACTGTTGTCATTTGTTAAAGTCCTTTTTTAAATGCATGAAAAGACTTGAAATTTTGTGCATGCATTGAATAAGTTAGCTAAAAAATGAGGAGTGATGGATGAAACGAGTGTGGTAAAATCTTGACAAATACTGGCTATATGGAGCTCATTATACTATTTCTCTATTTTTGTATATGTTTGAAAATTGTTGTCATCATCATCATCATCACTATCAGGTACAAGACTTACCAACAGGAACAGACTAATAAAGCAGGTAGACATTCAGGTGTAATAAAAAAAATCTCAACATATAATGCTTCCATATCCCATAATTGGATTATTTTTCCCTATGTGAGTAGCTAGACAAGTTCCAGTATTTTATCAATAAGATAACTCCATTAAATGCATTACACTCCACATTCTTGAGGACAGCAGATACTGATGTTCAGAAAGTTTACACCATGACAATAGTACTACACCAACTTAGCTGATGTAAACAGATTATCAAAAATGGCCTGCCCCAGGCAAAATGAGTAAAGAAGAATGATACTCCTCAAATGTCTATTAAAAAATATTATTCCACATTTTCGGTGACTTCAGTAGCTTTGATTAATGTTGATGTAACTAATGTTGTACAGGCATCAACATGGTTAGTCGAATCTCACAGAAAGAACTCCAAGAGTAAAACCAGAGGGAAACGTTAGGCACCCTGTTTTCTCTCCGAATTGGTATTACACTAGAAGCTTCACCGTAGCACTTTGCCCTTCATATGTCGGCATTGGGGGAAAGAAGGACTGGGGGGCAAAAAATACAGGGCAGAAGAGAAACTTAGCACAGGGGCTTAATTAACAGCAGGCCACATAAGCCAAAATCCTTACACGTGGTGCCCACTGGAGTAGGGCAACATGGAAGACCTGAGAAGGTGGCACGCAATTCCCACTGCAGTGCTGAGTCAGACCAGCAACACACTCCAGGGAATAGTGCCAAAATGACTAAGCCACAGCCTCTGTTTATTCGTATTGTATGTGACTCACACTCCTACAGCTAGGGCAAATGCAGCCCTTTATTTCTGCCTGTTGACTTTTGGTTGGTAATCATTTAAAATGTTCTATTATCATAACGCGATTATAGTGAAATTAATCTTGAACCATAAAAATGACAGAATTAATTACATTCATTACAATTACAATCAAAATTATGAACTCATCGAGTCTGATAGCACAATATATCCAGGAAATCAGTCAGGTATCCAAAGATTGATACTGGTGGCACGTAATAGTCAAATGATCCCTAGCACTATTAACAATGAAGTAAAACCGAGGGTTCCAAAAACTCAGTCAGACCACATCTCAGGGTGCAAGGAGATGCATCTGTCCTATGGCTGGAGTGGTGAAAGCATAGCTGATGCAAAGACGCAAAGGACGCAATACCCTTCTGTCCACATGAGCTTTCTAGTGCATCAGCTCTCCAGGACCAAATACTAAGGTGGAAGGTAATTCTATATTCTCCAATGAACTTGAATGCTCAGTATAACACAGTTACTTGAGGTGGGGTGGGGGAAGGGCGATTTTCTTCATCATTGTATTAACCATGAGGACAAGCCCTTAAACCTAGAAGAGAAAGGTATAATAATAGAGCTTCTTAAAGAGATATTACTCATGATCATATCTGCAGCTTGACAAATCAGACAGTTTTTTATAGAAGAAAAAAATTTCTATAGCTAAAGACAGAAAAGAATAATTTAACCACAAAGATATTATTTCCCAAGCTTCAGCTTTCCGTTGGCTTATTCAATAAATGCACAGAAGAAATATAATCTAAGACAGGTTTAAGTGGAGAGAGAGACTTGAAAAGTGTTTCGAAAAATGTGCTTCATCAAGTAAAAGAACAGCAGAAGGAATTTTTTTGGTGCAGAAAATAAATATAACTGTTTTCCCTGTTTAGCTAATCTCTCCTCAGTTTCCCAAACCTATTGTCAGCACTACTTCATTCAGACATCTCGAAATCACACTCTTACTCCCTGGGAGCCTTGGCCTGGCTGTGACCCTGGCCCAAACTTGACCGCCTCAACACAGGCTTGTGCTATATTGTTGGCTGTAGTACAGAGACATGATGCTGCAAGGGCTGAAGACTATACCAGCCAGGCACACAAGTGCTCAATGTGTTTCATCATCCTCAGCCAGTCTGTCTAGGACTGAGATATCTCTCTGCTGACTCCAAACACCCGGATATATCAAGAGGGCACACCCTAGAACAGGGCTCCCAAGGCACGACGTAAGTCAGGCTGGGCGTGGAGGGGCATACCATGCATAGCTGTGGGACTAACAGAGATGAAAGCAGCACATATCTGAGCCCAAATTAGATCCCACATTGTCCTTTGCTTTTGCACCTATTTTAGCAGTGGCCTGTCAGATGTCTGTCTCCCCACAAGAACCATGGTTTAATCCTCTTTGGTTCCCCCGAAATGATAGTGTAAGGATCCCTCTTACAGGTAGCAAATACT
>NW_011888806.1:12522473-12526024 GCF_000151845.1 Pteropus vampyrus
TGGGGGAAAGAAGGACTGGGGGGCAAAAAATACAGGGCAGAAGAGAAACTTAGCACAGGGGCTTAATTAACAGCAGGCCACATAAGCCAAAATCCTTACACGTGGTGCCCACTGGAGTAGGGCAACATGGAAGACCTGAGAAGGTGGCACGCAATTCCCACTGCAGTGCTGAGTCAGACCAGCAACACACTCCAGGGAATAGTGCCAAAATGACTAAGCCACAGCCTCTGTTTATTCGTATTGTATGTGACTCACACTCCTACAGCTAGGGCAAATGCAGCCCTTTATTTCTGCCTGTTGACTTTTGGTTGGTAATCATTTAAAATGTTCTATTATCATAACGCGATTATAGTGAAATTAATCTTGAACCATAAAAATGACAGAATTAATTACATTCATTACAATTACAATCAAAATTATGAACTCATCGAGTCTGATAGCACAATATATCCAGGAAATCAGTCAGGTATCCAAAGATTGATACTGGTGGCACGTAATAGTCAAATGATCCCTAGCACTATTAACAATGAAGTAAAACCGAGGGTTCCAAAAACTCAGTCAGACCACATCTCAGGGTGCAAGGAGATGCATCTGTCCTATGGCTGGAGTGGTGAAAGCATAGCTGATGCAAAGACGCAAAGGACGCAATACCCTTCTGTCCACATGAGCTTTCTAGTGCATCAGCTCTCCAGGACCAAATACTAAGGTGGAAGGTAATTCTATATTCTCCAATGAACTTGAATGCTCAGTATAACACAGTTACTTGAGGTGGGGTGGGGGAAGGGCGATTTTCTTCATCATTGTATTAACCATGAGGACAAGCCCTTAAACCTAGAAGAGAAAGGTATAATAATAGAGCTTCTTAAAGAGATATTACTCATGATCATATCTGCAGCTTGACAAATCAGACAGTTTTTTATAGAAGAAAAAAATTTCTATAGCTAAAGACAGAAAAGAATAATTTAACCACAAAGATATTATTTCCCAAGCTTCAGCTTTCCGTTGGCTTATTCAATAAATGCACAGAAGAAATATAATCTAAGACAGGTTTAAGTGGAGAGAGAGACTTGAAAAGTGTTTCGAAAAATGTGCTTCATCAAGTAAAAGAACAGCAGAAGGAATTTTTTTGGTGCAGAAAATAAATATAACTGTTTTCCCTGTTTAGCTAATCTCTCCTCAGTTTCCCAAACCTATTGTCAGCACTACTTCATTCAGACATCTCGAAATCACACTCTTACTCCCTGGGAGCCTTGGCCTGGCTGTGACCCTGGCCCAAACTTGACCGCCTCAACACAGGCTTGTGCTATATTGTTGGCTGTAGTACAGAGACATGATGCTGCAAGGGCTGAAGACTATACCAGCCAGGCACACAAGTGCTCAATGTGTTTCATCATCCTCAGCCAGTCTGTCTAGGACTGAGATATCTCTCTGCTGACTCCAAACACCCGGATATATCAAGAGGGCACACCCTAGAACGGGGCTCCCAAGGCACGACGTAAGTCAGGCTGGGCGTGGAGGGGCATACCATGCATAGCTGTGGGACTAACAGAGATGAAAGCAGCACATATCTGAGCCCAAATTAGATCCCACATTGTCCTTTGCTTTTGCACCTATTTTAGCAGTGGCCTGTCAGATGTCTGTCTCCCCACAAGAACCATGGTTTAATCCTCTTTGGTTCCCCCGAAATGATAGTGTAAGGATCCCTCTTACAGGTAGCAAATACTCGATAACTGCTATAGTCAATTCCTAATTTCACAGGCTAAAAGGAAGAGCAGCTACTCGGAATGAAATATGACAAATTTTAGGCATCAGACTTACTCTAAACCATTATGATTTATATCTTCTCCTCCTGTTCATTTCTACTCTTTCCTAGAGGCACCATTGGAAAAAACGAAGACCAAAAATAGAAAAGACAGATGCAAGACCAAAAATAAACAAACAAATAAACGAACAAACAAACAAACAAACAAACAAATCCAACAAGTGAAAATATTCACTTCTACATAAGGTAAAAAAACTAAGCCACTGTTACTGGCCACCCTCACCTAGTGAATTTTTAATCCTCCTAACCCACCAAATTGAAACACCTTGCGCCTTTTTAAATTCATAGCCCAAGACAAGCACCACCACCACCCCAATCTATAGGACTCCATAGATTGTCACTCAAGATCAATAACAGTCCCAAACTCGCCAAGTACAACACAAAATGAGCCAAAAAATTTGTTCTCTCCTTAAACATAAGGATGCATATGAAAAAAATGTACCCAACCCAGAAAAATAAAAAATTAGATCTGCTATATCTGAGAAACAGGTATCTGGCACTAAAAAAAGGATCAAGCAGAGCCATAAATTTTCAATCTGAATAAAAAATGTTATCAGTGATAATACTTTGGTGTTTAAGTAGACATGATAAAACTCTACCAGTTGTTTAAATCATTTGAACATCACAATCAATTACACAAAAATACACAGATGTTTTCACTCAGATATGTTATTTCCAAAATACAATACAGTATACAGTTTCTACAATTCCTCTTACACAAGCCTCCAGAAGATAAACTGCTCCTAGTGAAGCGTTTGACATTTTGACTTTCTTTAATCCTGAATTAGATGGACACAAAATTGTTTCAATAATTATTTTTGAAAAACGCATAAAAAGCTTAGTCTTTTAATTAAATGTGGTGATTCATTTCTTCCTAATTTTATAGCCATCGCTCCCATAAAGTTCTACTCCTGGTGTCTTAAACAATTTTACCCCAAGTGAAAGAGTTTTTATAATAAAAGCAAAGCTCACAAATAGAAGCAGTGACTGGTTAGCTCGGTTGATTTGTTAATTCACTTCTAACAAAACTAAACGAGTTTCTTTACTGCAGGACATTTCTGAACCTTTATTTCTGTGCAATATTACTCTCCAAAAGGAAGGAGTAGTATGTGGTGATTCCCAAGCTTATAGCACGGGGGAGTTATTTTTTATTTCATGTATTACCAATTAGCCTTTAGCAGGAAAGAGTATTCTGAGGAACATACTTTGAGAACTACAAATTAGAATAAAATGAAAATGAAACTTCAAAAATAGGTTTAATTAATTCCCAGGTAATCCAGATATTCTTTTTTTTTTTTTTTAAACCATTGACTACATCTTCAAAACCATGGACAGCCACTTTTAAATGCACACCTTTAGAAATACCCTGTAGAACACATAGATGAACTATCAAATATTATCTCCTTTACAGTAACAACTCACTCAAAACTCAGAAAACTGCTATTTTGCACAAAGAGAATTATGAACAATCCAAAGCCTTATAGAATGCACTGCTTATTTCAAGTTCAAATTGAGTAGATGTAAATGGGATATTTTACATCATCATATTTTGGATATTTTAACCATCGTAATGAAAAGGAAGACTTACCAACAGAAGCTGAGTTTTTAATAAATGACTCTTCTGGGACGCTTTTTTCAATTCGCAATGTGGCCCACTGTTCAAAAACAAGAAGTATTCATTTAAACTGTTCCACAGACACAATGGAGAGTACTTAAACCATGCTTTTAT
>NW_011888806.1:12526074-12541197 GCF_000151845.1 Pteropus vampyrus
TACAGTATACAGTTTCTACAATTCCTCTTACACAAGCCTCCAGAAGATAAACTGCTCCTAGTGAAGCGTTTGACATTTTGACTTTCTTTAATCCTGAATTAGATGGACACAAAATTGTTTCAATAATTATTTTTGAAAAACGCATAAAAAGCTTAGTCTTTTAATTAAATGTGGTGATTCATTTCTTCCTAATTTTATAGCCATCGCTCCCATAAAGTTCTACTCCTGGTGTCTTAAACAATTTTACCCCAAGTGAAAGAGTTTTTATAATAAAAGCAAAGCTCACAAATAGAAGCAGTGACTGGTTAGCTCGGTTGATTTGTTAATTCACTTCTAACAAAACTAAACGAGTTTCTTTACTGCAGGACATTTCTGAACCTTTATTTCTGTGCAATATTACTCTCCAAAAGGAAGGAGTAGTATGTGGTGATTCCCAAGCTTATAGCACGGGGGAGTTATTTTTTATTTCATGTATTACCAATTAGCCTTTAGCAGGAAAGAGTATTCTGAGGAACATACTTTGAGAACTACAAATTAGAATAAAATGAAAATGAAACTTCAAAAATAGGTTTAATTAATTCCCAGGTAATCCAGATATTCTTTTTTTTTTTTTTTAAACCATTGACTACATCTTCAAAACCATGGACAGCCACTTTTAAATGCACACCTTTAGAAATACCCTGTAGAACACATAGATGAACTATCAAATATTATCTCCTTTACAGTAACAACTCACTCAAAACTCAGAAAACTGCTATTTTGCACAAAGAGAATTATGAACAATCCAAAGCCTTATAGAATGCACTGCTTATTTCAAGTTCAAATTGAGTAGATGTAAATGGGATATTTTACATCATCATATTTTGGATATTTTAGCCATCGTAATGAAAAGGAAGACTTACCAACAGAAGCTGAGTTTTTAATAAATGACTCTTCTGGGACGCTTTTTTCAATTCGCAATGTGGCCCACTGTTCAAAAACAAGAAGTATTCATTTAAACTGTTCCACAGACACAATGGAGAGTACTTAAACCATGCTTTTATAGATAAGTAAAATTAAACATTAAGCCTTGGCACTCTTTGAATTAAAGTGATCCCCCAGCGAACCTCGGATGTAGCAATAGCCCAGACCCAGGGATACTCTTATGTTAGTTACTGATGATGCCCTAATAGAAGGAAAAGATCATGTTTACTCTCTTTAAACCCCTCCCATATACCTTGTATCTCAATAAATTACTCCTTCAAAAGATAGTGAAACATGTTGGGCATGAGCACAGGTTATGACATCAAGACTCTCTGGGTTTAAACTTACTTAATAACTCTAGGCTTCAGTTTCCTCATCTGTAAAGTGAGGATAATAGTTCCCATCCCATCAAGTTGCCATGAGGATTAAATGAGATTAACACATGTAAAAACCAGGACCTAAAGAATAGCTATTATTTTCATAACAAATTAGACATTCAAGAATGAGACACATTCAAAAAGGCCTAATTGCCAGCATCAAAGATAAGCTTGCAGAAAGAGATAGCATGAGATCTGGAAAGCTGAAAAGGAATCTGTGAAGTTGACAAATAAAGAAATCATATGCCCACCTGGTCACTTATGTTTTAAGATGCATAGGAAAAATGTTATGATTATGAGGATCCACAGATTTGAGAAAAGTTAAGGGCAGGAAAAATCAGCTCCCAAATACCAAGATGTGACTTGTCATTTTCTTTATACTTTGTTTTTACATTTCCAAAATTATCTACCATTACCATCATAGTTCAAACACTACAAGTGAACTTTGCTGACAGCATTCCAGAAAATCTAAATGGCTATTTTTCTAGTTTAGAAAAGAAGCCTTTAAAATATTTAGATGACTACAATTCCAGAAGCTACCAATGGCTAAATTGACTGATTTGGGGTAGGGGAAGAGCAAAATAAGAGGTAAAATACATTGTGATAATTATAATTAACACATGTAAAAACTGTGAATTTAAGTGCCCTTAAAGGGGCAAAAAGACAGAATTTATTAAATATATCAAGGCAAAAATCTCAGTTATTGCTAAATTCAGAGGGATTAAACACAGGTGAAAAAACAATTTCAAATAAGTAAGAAAATAACTGATAGAGAATAAACACCCTAAAACATGTACATAAAGGTCAAAGAGTAAGGCATGATCTGAATACATCAGGACCTCTGCATACCATCCCTAAGAGCCAAGTAAGAACGTGTAATTTGTGCTTAGAGAACAGCCTATAAATAGAGGCTTAATCTTCCCGGCTTCAAGTGGCAAATCACAAATGATAATAAGACTCAGTCTTAATTTGGTTGTGTCTTTTTCTCTTCCTAGCTGGCTTAGTGTAGGAGTTCTCAAATTCTAGACCTCCCACCTTTTCTCAATAGAGGTAAAGGTTTATTTCTATAGTTTTCAACTTAAAGCTTTGGTCATTTGTAAGTAGACCAAAGCTTTGGTCATTTGTAAGTAGATTAAAGATATGATTAAAATAAAATATTGTAAACAATCAATCTTTATTAATCTTGGAGCCCAATTTTTTTTATTGTAGGCATGCGATTTTATACTTTATATAAATAGTAATTACCTTCAATGAGGACAATTATTGTATGCTCATATGATGGAAAATATTGATATTTTGTGGCTATTATGGTTTGTCTGAATTGTATCCCCCCAAATTCATATGTTGAAGCCCCAAGCCCCAGTACATCAGAAAGTAACTGTATTTGGATCTAGGACATTTAAAGGAAGAGATATGTTAAAGTGAAGTCTTTAGGGTGGGCCCTAATACGATCTACCTGGCATCCTTATAAGGAGAGGAAATTTGGACGAACAAAGGGACACCAGAGACGCACAAACACAGAGGAAAGGCCATGTGAGGACACAGCAAGAAGGCACCCATCTGCAATCCAAGGAGAGAGGCCTCAACCTGCCAACACCTTGATGAACTTCTAGCCTCCAGAAAGAACTGTGAGGAAATAAATTTCTGTGGTTTAAGCCACCCAGTCTGTGGTAGTTTGTTATGGTGGCCCTAGCAAACTAATACAGGGGCATTGATCAAATATCATAATGTGCTACAAAGAGCTTTATGTTCTGTCACCAGGCAAGTTTCAGAACACGTAACATCTCCTGAAGTGGTAACTCCACAGGTCTGTCCTACAGAATGCAGTTACAGTGTTCAAGGCTAGCAAATTTTAAGGTTGGAGGAGAAGTCATTTATTGCAAAATGGAATTTATACTGGAAAACCTCTTTCTTCTTTGGGTTTACTCTCCAGTGAAAGTGAAAATGTGCCTATGCTCTGCAGCCAGATAAATGTACGAATGAATTGCAGTTCTGCCACATCCAGGCTGTAATCATCTCAGACAAAATACTTTAACGCCTTGGGGCCTCATTTTCATCATCTCTAAACCAGAGGCAATTACCAAATGTTGTTGTAAGATTAAAGAAAATAATCTATCCGATACCACCACACAATAGGCCACAAAGTAGAAAAATGTTGGCTTACTCCTCTCCCATACCCCACACTTCAAGTACTAAAATAACCAGGTTTTTTTTCGGACCATCCTGTGCCATTTCCCAAAAAATACCTATTCTTCTTTCATCACACCAGCTTCTCTAGCTGATCGAGACAGCCCAACGCAGAGGCAAAATGTCTCTTCAGAGATTTTAAATCTCTTCCAGAGGTATCTCAGAATACATCTGCCTCACGAAACCAGGAAAGGTCCAGCTCTGTCCACAAGACGGCTCTGAAGTACAGTAGTGGCGTCTAACAAATCCCATTACTACTCCCCATCTCACGCTCCCACTACCAAAGACAGTTCAAAGATACTTTCAATCAGGTTCTCACTCTACTTAATTTCAAAATCCCCTTGAGGGAAAAAAAGCAGCTGTCCACAATGCACAGAAAAGAGATTAAGTCTAATTTTTAAAGCTTAGGCCAAAAACTTGCAAAAATGTGACACTGTCACCTAGACAATTACAACTTTCAGTTTTTACACTAAAGAGACATTTAAGAAGTAACTAAAGAGAGGAGGAAAAGTACATAAAGTTATATAAAAATTCAAAATGTTAGGCTTACTCAAATAATAGCAGGCCATCATCTGTAGCATAATAAAACAGTTTCTTGGCAGAGGCTGTCATCTCAGCAGAGTAAGAACTCAGGCTCTAGATTCAAATTAAAATTCTGATTCTACCACTGTATGACATTTATCTACTACTGTTGACAAATTTTCTCTGAACCTCCATTCCCTAATCTATCAATAAGAGTAATAATGGGCCCTATCTCAGAGAACTGTTGTGGAATTAAGTTAAATAAAAAGCACATTGCCTTAGTAGCTTTTACTATAACTTACGATTGTAAACAGCCATGGCCTTCTAACACATTCGTTGTATTTCGAACATCAGGGATAATAACTAAGTATTATGATAACATAACCATATGAATTATCGACATGCCTTTTTAAAAAGATGGAAAACTAACTGATGTATTGAAAAAGAGGGTAAGGGAAAGAATAATAAGTAAAATAAAAGGCAGGAATTATCTTCTCCAGGAATGCATGCTGACCCATCAAAGATATAAAGGTAGGTAAATCTTAGTCATAGAGTAGCAAAATAAATTTTAAAAAAATTTAAAAACCAGAGTGTTTAAACTCCACCAAGAGTTGAGCGCCTACTATGTATCAATTACTTTCATTCCCCTCTCCTCACTGTATCTGCACAATTACTCCAAGAGGTGTATTCCTATATACACATGTAAAAACTAAGGTTAAGATGTTAAGTGCCCTGTCTCACCTTAGGCCAATGAATAGCAATCCTTCACCACCCTCACTCTCATCATTAACCTAACAATTAAGTGTCATGATTGTGAATAGCATTTTCAACCTTTAATCCATGCTCCTCTCTGATAAACATAAAAAGTTCACAAATGCCCTTCTAGAGATTCAGATACATATCACCTAAATGGATCATTCACTACACACCCTCCCTCAGCCAAAAGTTTTACTTTTCATAGTTTGTATTCCTAAAACAATTTTCCCAATATAGATATAATATTTCTTAGAAATCATTGTATAGCCCTTGAAAATCACTGGTTTAGAGAATGACTAAATTTATTTTAAGAATTAAAGCTTCGTCCTTGAGTAGCTTGCCACATCAGGGGCTTATATACACATCTAGAATATGCAGCAATGCAGAGGCAGCATGCAGTAGGTGCTCAATAAATGATTATTATCTGAAATGATGGGCAGCTGAGGAGTCAGAGAAGAGCATATAGCTGAGTCAGTTACATGACAATTAGCAACTACCATACTCATTTATTCAGAAGGCACCCCACACATTTCAGCTTCCAGAATTAGCATTCATGGTCATGAAAAAGCCACCCATTGTCAATAAAACTTATAAAAGTAAACATATAATGTACAAAACTAAATGACCTTTTAAAGTAGTATGTAAATTGTAACATTTTGAGAAATTTGAGAAATCTCCAATTCCAATCAAAGAGACCAAAGAATGTTCTTGGGACTGGAATGCAAAAGAAACAACCAAATAAGTTGAGAACATACTAAGGAATAATGAGTAACAGAAAGGCTGGGCCTTGAATGGAATCTACAAAAGGGCAGGATATTTGTCCAGAACTAAAGATGTTCTAATACTTAATACTAATAAAGATTTCCTAACATTAAACGAGTGCAATTTTTAAGGGAACTATCCCTATAGTCAAGAAAAGCAATCCACTGTACTAACCCCGGCCTAACAGAAACGTCTGTGAAATATCTACTGCTGTTCTAGTTGAAGGATGAAAAGCCCTAGGTTGCCATTTCCCTCTCCTGTGCCTAAAGCAGATTTCACTGTGGGATCACAACTCTTTCCTGATAAGCCCAGCTTCTCCCAAACACGGGCCCTCCAGGCAGCTACAACCAACAAGTCAGAGCTTGCTCACAAAATGAATCCCCATTCTAATTCCACATATGCCAAGCATCTCTCTGACCTAATAACTTAGTCTTAGCAAAGAGGGTGGTTCCTTATGCTGCCACTCCCTGGTTTCTAAGCTAGGTGGTGTATCTCCCACTAAAATCAAATTTGGCATTCTTGAGCTTTTGATTAACAGAGAGTATATCTCTGAAAGTCTCTTCAAATCTAGATGGACAAAAATGAAAATCTGAGGCCCTGCCGAATTGAAAGCCTGATCCTGGAATGGAGTTATCCTTTCAAAGTATAGTAGCTATTGGCCAGGCTGACAGCAACTAGCTGTCCTCTCCCCTTGCCGTATCTTTAACTGTATCTTGAATTACTAAAACAAGAAATACAGGCATCAGCACCTGGAAGGCAGTGTGTGCGATTTACCTGCACTCTATTCTCAGTCGGGGCATAAATTCCAAAAGACATTACTGTGTGGGAGAACAGCTCAATCATTTCAGAGTTCTGAGAAAGCATGAACACCAGTTAAAAAAGATCAAGTGCTATGGGAGAATATTCTGAAGAAGTCTAACAGTAAGAGGCACCTATTGTTGCAGAAATGTTGCAAAACAAGAAAACCATGCACCACTATGAGAGTTGGAGAACTCAGGTTTATTACGTTGGTGGCCCCAGAAGAGCTAGCGCTCTGAAGATCTGGGCCCTGAGCTCAGGAGCAATTTTGCTTTTATATCCTCGCTGTTACAGTTAGCATGGGCTATGGGCAGTTACAGAGCACATGATTTAGGAATTTAGGTAATACTTCTGTTATGGAGGCAGAACAATTATAGGGGAGATAGAGTCTTCAGTTGATCTCAAGACCACTCTGCCCTCTGGCCTATGCAGTAAGCATGTCCACAGAGGCAGAACAAAGAGGAGATTAGCTTTTTGAGTGCAAATTCCTCTTCACTATGACGTTCACAGTACAGTATGACCAAGTTCAGAGTGTTAAGTCAGTAAGAGAGGTTCAAACTGTGAGATATCTCTCAAGTAAAAACAATAGAACGTTCAAAACATAAGGGCTGAGGATGAAGAATCACATATAACTTCAAAAGACCAGACAGAAAAATAACCGCAAAAAGAAAGTGCAACAAAAATCTGGGGGTAAAACAGGAGATTATTAGCAGGTAGAAGAGATTTGCAAGAAATTAGTAGGTAGGAGATTAGCAGGTAATCTCCAGGTAGGAGATTGTATATCTGGGAGCCACCCCACTAGCTAGGAGAGAAGAGTACATAAAGCCAAGTCCTGGAGGCAGACAGAAAATAAGAGCAGAAAAATGAGAACCCACATTAGAAGGTACTGTAGAAGTTAGAATAACAAAGACACGAGAATCTAAAAAATAATAACATTCCTCTAATAGCAGCAAACACTTATATAGTACCTAACATGTACTGGTACCCTTCTAAGATGCTTGACATAGCTTAACTTACTTAAAGAGGTGTTATTGTTACTCCTGTTTTATAGATTAGAAAAATGAGGAAGAAGTAGGTGACTTCCCTAAAGACATGTATTGAGAAGCAAAGCTGGGATTTTGGCAAATCTGTACTCCTAACCACTAGGTAAACACGCCCTCTTCTCAGTTAAGACCACTTCATTCAAACAAACCACTGTACTTCTCTGAGCCTCTGTTATCACTTCCAAGGCTTTTGGGGAGCAGATGATGAGATAGTAAATGGGAAAACCCTTTGTAATTTAATATACCCTGTATAAGGGTACTCTGCAGTTGTTCCCCACCAGGCCCACTTCCATCTAATACCTTTCTTTGCAGAATTTGGAAACGAGATTAGGGAGAGCTGAGGTCAATAACATTTCAAGTGCCATTGTTCAGATAAAATTTCCATGACTCCATTAAAATATAATCAGATTTTTTTTTTTTCCTACCACTCAGCAATTGGTTTCTTATCCTCAGCATAAACTAGAACATGATACCTTTCTGGACAGAATGCCTGAAGGGACCTCTGAAACTTGGGGCTGTAAAAATTAAAGTGAGTGAATACATGAAGGGACCTCTGAAACTTGGGGCTGTAAAAATTAAAGTGAGTGAAATGACAGCTGTACTGCATAATGGATAAAAAGAAATCCGATGATATAAAAGGCGGTCACACTGTTATTCTAATCAGTTAATAACAACAACAACAACAACAACAACAACAGGACAAGGGGTGGGATGGTTCTGCTATCAACCAGAGGAACAATAAGGTGTTCCAGTAATCTCAGCCGGGATCCCTTCAGCTCTGCGGGAGAAGCCGGGAGGCTGTCTTGGAGCTTCCTTGGAGGATAAACCGAAACGCACACTCCTGCGAACCGCTGACCTTCCGAACTGGTCCCCTCGCGTCAACTCAATTCTATCCTCGGCCCCCACCTCCCCGGATTCTACGTCAAGCGCTCGGAGGTGCAGGGACGCCGCCTCCCTGCTGGCACTCACCTCTAAAGTTTTCACCAGGATCTTCATATAGATCTCAGAAATGCCCAAAGACACCCCAAAGGCAGAAGGCAGGAGGATGAAGCCGAGCACCAGCGTCAGCCAGATGGAAAAGATCTTCACGGCCAGCTCTGCGCCCTCCATGGCTTGGCGTTCCCTTTCGAAAAGGGTCCTAGAAGAAGTCCGCGAGCACGAGCTGTCCCTGTCCCCAGGCAATCGGGCGGCAGCTCCGCGAGCAGAGACGGGTCAGCGCCGCCGCCTGCCCGCACTCACCTCTGCCGCGGAAAAAAAAGAGAGGAAGGAAAAACTTTCAGAACGCCGATAATTTCCTTCCTTCCTCTTCGGCTCCTCCTCGCTCCAGCGGGTTAACTCTTTCTCTGCGAAGGCTCAGGCCCGCGCCGAAGCCACCGCAACGCACCAGACCTAGGAGCACCCGCGAGAAGAAGGGGGCTAGGGCGAGCGATGGGGCTCAGCGGCGCGGGCAGGGCGCGCGAGTGCAGCCGGGAACGCGCCCTACGCTCTGCCTGATTTCCTCTGGGTGGCGATCGCGACAACTCAGCGGTGACTCACAGAGGACCTCTGGGAGCGAGGATCCCCGCCAGCACACCGCACCGCAGCACCGGCCGCGACGGAACTGGCGCCAGGCCCAGGACTGTGCTGGCGGCTGGCCGCGTTCCGCCACCCGACGCCCTATTTCCGCGCGTTGCCCTCGCCTCCCCCTCCTCCGCCACCCAACCGGGAGCATCCAGCGGTGACCTCCTCTAAGAGCGCTACAGCCTCCTGGGCGTCCTCGGTTCGTCCCACCTCCCCCCGTCCCCCGCCCCCCAGGACTCAGCGAAAGTCCCGTAGGGCGGAGAGTTTTCATCTGAAACTGTTAGCATTTTCTTCACCCCCAAAATGAACTACTGGCATGTCCGGGTCTCTTGAGAAGGTCTTGTTTGTGTGGGTGTAAAACGACCTCTGGGAAGAGCTTTCAGGGAGAGAGAAAAGCTCAGAGCGCTGCTGAGCTGCCGCTGGCGCCGCTTCTAGGTCTCCCACACCTTCCCCTCCGTCCCGTACGGAGCTGAGCTAATCAGCGGGGTGAAAAGCTCTCCCCACAAGGCGCGTACTCCACTTAGACGCCATCTCCCTAACACAGAGCTCCTTCGGCTGAGGGTCGCACTCTTGCCGGGGTAATTTCCCAACCACAGCTTCCCCTATCATTCACCCGACACTCTCAAGCTCACCGAAACTGCAGAAAAATGCCAGGCCCGCGCAAGCCTTCACCAAGCTGACAGCGCCTCCTGGATATTCAGTCCCCGCACTGCTACCTTGCTAGCTAGTGCTGATTAGAACAATGAAGGGCAGAACCCTATACGGGTATTTACTACTCTACGGTTCGTGTCTCTTAAAGACCGGATCTGATTTTAAGAATGAGCATGAGAAGGAATGTTGAAAGTGTAGTATATAAGAAAATCGAGCTGCTCGGGGTTTCCAGATCATCACTGAATGGGACCAAAATTTCATACAGTTCTCTTTCGCGTGTTATTTCAAGCTGGAAAAACTGGGAGGGCCAGCAAACTGAATGGAAACAGGGTTGGTAGCCAATTCTGCAAAGAAAGCCGCCCTTACCCAGGGTGTGGAGAAGTAGGAGATGGAAGAAAGGCGAGAAGCTTCACTGCAAATGTAAATATTTGTCCCTGCATCTCCTGCCAGGTAGGTATCACAAACCTCCTGCCCCACTAAGAAGGGAGGGAAATTACAACTTGGTCATAAAAACAAAGTTATGAATGAAGACATTTCAGGCATTTGTTTTCTTAAAATTAAACCTCTTCATAGTCTGCCAGTTTATAAAAACAAAGAAAACACAATTGCTAAAATCTTTCCAAAATCCTTGCTGAAAACAAACACAGATTTAGCACAAAACTTCAAAGATTATACTGACTCATTTAATACTATACGTTCAGGCAAAACTTACTCTCCTTTTACTTCCTAAGGAATGCGAAATGTACCAAAGTTTACCCAACAAAGTCCCAGCAAAATTTACCCGACAAAGCAGGCAGCTTTGGGAAGACCTCTTTCTGCCTATCCAGACACAGATGCTGAGTGCCCAGAATCTCCAATGATTTCTGTTGCTCATGACTTAACTCCGTGTTTTCTTTGTTTTGAGTTCTTTACTATTATGGAAGAGTTATTGTCCCACAGAATGGTGAAATGGTAATGAAGAGGAAATTTCAGGAATTTTCCACTCAAATGTTTAACCTTGTAATCAGCTCTTTGTCTTGTTTTTGTAAACATGCTTGCTGCATAGGCCAAAGGGCAAGGTGGTCTCAAAATC
This sequence comes from Pteropus vampyrus, assembly GCF_000151845.1. NCBI lineage: Eukaryota > Metazoa > Chordata > Mammalia > Chiroptera > Pteropodidae > Pteropus > Pteropus vampyrus. Next base: position 12,536,766 of record NW_011888806.1, read on the forward strand.
AACTGAAGACTCACTGCCCCCCACCTTGGAATGTTCTATCTAGATAACAGATGTATTCCTTTAGTGCTTAAACAGATGTACTCCCTTTTGTGTGTTTGCAGATAAGCCCTATTGTGCTGGCTGGAAAATTACTGCTTGACTATCGCCCATGGGAACATAGGCTATCATCCATGGGAATATAACATTCTAACAATAAGCTTTCTGCTTCTGTACCCCCACTTGCACACTCAACCTATGGGATGACAGGTAGTGAATAGGAGAAAAATAGACTTTTGTGTTTAAGACACAATGAGGAATGGGATTTAGGGCTTAAAAACTCTGTACCACTACATTTCGGGGCTGCTTAATTTGGGGTCTGCGTACTCCTGGCAGACCCAGCTGGCTGAATAAAGAGTGTGTTTCCTATAACTCACTGATTTCTGGTGGTCCATGTGTCTTTCGGTGGCTGGCAACTATAACACTATAAAAGAAAATTTTTCCCTGAGCTCTGGGCCCAGATTTTCAGAGCACTAGCTCTTCTGCGACCACTAGTGTAATAAAACTGAGTTTCTCCAACCCTCCAGGTGCTGCTTGATTTCTCACTGGTCTGAGTCCTTGTAATTTTTATGCAATAGTAATGACATGCAATTTGGAGTCTTAAATTGACTCCAGCCCAGACACTTATAAGTTTGAACAATTCATTTAGTCCTTCTGTGCTTTGTCTATCTCACCAGTAAATGGATTCTTTTTAAGGTCAAATGTGATTGTGTTTGAAACCACTTGTGAATGACAAAGCTCTCTGCAGGGATCAAAAGGCAGCCTACCGCAAGTGCAAAAGCTCTCCTCCATCTTTTTCTCACCTAAAACACAGGAAAGCCAAGATAAACTCACCTTTTCAGTGATGAGGGAGGGAAAAGGAAGAGAAGAAATGGCAGAGGTCCCACTGTTCCCTTTATACCCTCCCTTTGACTCACCTCTCTCTTCTCCTATTCCCTTTAAGGCTCATTCAATTAAACCTAGGTAGAACCCCTACTCCCTTCCTGCAATTAGGACCCTCTTCACTTACTGGATTAGTTTTCCAGGGCTGCCTTAACAAATTACCACAAACTTAGAGACTTAAAACAACAGAAATTTATTCTCAGTTCTGAAAGCCAGAAGTCTGAAATCAAGATGTCTGCTGAGTCACATTCCCTCCAAAGGCTCTAGGGGAATATCTTTCCTTTGCTTCTTCCAACTTCTGGTGGCTCCCAGCACAACCTGGCTTGGGCCTGCATAACTCCACTCACTGCTTTAGGCTTCACATGGCCTTCTTCCTACGCCTTTTCTTCCTATTTCTTTAAAGACAGTTATCATCCTTGATTTAGGGCTCTCCCTAATCTAGGATGATCTCATCTTGAGATTTTTGCTTACTCTACAAAAATCTTTTTTCCAAAAGATATTATATTCACAGAAACAGGCATTTAGGATTTGGACATATCTCTTGGGAGGCTACAATTCAACCCAATACATATACTATCTCTGTAAACTGAGATAATACACATATATGGAGAGGTTGTTATTGGGGTTGGAGATTATGTATTTAAAATTTAGCTGATAGCAAATGTTCAATAATAAGGTTTTTTGTACAATCCCGTTTTTACCTATTGTTCTAGAATATATTTAAGTAACACTTCCTTTCACTCTCAAAAATGTCCTGGTTTGAATGCTAAGTCACATGATTCCTTTATGCCTACATAATTTCTAAGATCCCTTCCAGTCTAAAATATTAGATTCTTTGACAAAACTCACTGTCAAGTCCCTGCATGACCCCTTGTGAATATCTGATGCCAAATGTTGTATTGAAACATGAAGAAAAAGGATTAGCATCTAGTCCAGAGCTTCTCAAACCTTACTGGGTAGAAATCCTTGGGGCACTTGTAAAAGGAAGATTTTTAGTCAGTAAGGCTGGGAGGGGGACTGAGATTCCGCATTTTAATGAGCTCCCAGATGATGTTGATGTTGGTCTACCAACTACGCCGTGAGCAGCAAGCCCTTAGAATATGGCCAAAGAGGGGAGTGTTATATTTAAGTGATAACAAAAGGCTGTGAGGTCCAGGTAAGTCTTTGGAAGCCAACATAATAAAGAATTGATTCTGAAGAGCTGACCCCAGAACTCCTATTATTTGTATCTTCTTCATATCCTTGCTTTGACAACAATTATGGGCAATGGGAATAGGTTAAAAAATTTTGAGCAAATATCAGTACTCTCATGAATAGATGTTTATGGCAAATATGATGTCATAGTTGGAGCCCAATAATAAATATTGATTTAATTTAAGAGGTAGGGTAGAATGGAGAAATCTGGGAGTGAAGCAGTTGCTGAAGCATTTTATTAAACAGACAAGTTTTGCATTTCTTGTCTCCAGTCTCTTTTAGAGACCTCTCTTTTCTCTGATTTCACACCTTTCTTGGGGCTTCATCATATCCTACCTTGATTTGTGTATTTGCTTCATCATCCCACTGTAAACGGCTTAATATTAGGACCCACATAGTCATTGTAACTCCTTACCCATTATTCCATTCCTTCTCCACCTGCACAGAATTTTATTTCATACCACACTATTATTCAAAGCCAGCAGTGGCTCCCTAAAGGTCACAAATGAAAGTCCAAATATCGAACATCTTAGGTTAGATCCTGAAGCACTCCAACTTTAACTTCCATCACATTTCAGCAAAACCTTTCTTACTTTCCCCTGGTTACTTTCCCCTGGTTTCTGCAGGATTTCTTCTCTGGGTCTTTGATTACATCACAATGCTCTCCCCACAACCCCTAGTTCCTGCACACCTCTCCTGATCTCTCATCTAAATATCACTCACTCCACAAGTTAGGGATCCAACATGGGGATCCTGCCAGTTGCTGAGTATGTCTATTCTATTTATGCATTCAAGAACTGGAAAAATAACCACAGGTTGGATTTAGGGAGTCATTAGGCCCGCTGTTAGATGGATCTGAGCTAAAACTCCATTGTTCACCATAAACTCCTATTCTTATAGGTAGATCAGAGTGATATTTTGAAGTTAGTGTCAATTCAGGAACAGTGTCCAGTATTCCCTGAAAAGTCTGATTATTTTCCTTCAATGTACAGTCACTCTGGTAAATGTCCGTAGGTCCCTCTGAGGAAGACTGGGAGACAGACTAACAGTGTAGAATTTTGGTAGTCCTCGAGGGGACTGAGTCTCCCCTTCTTGCACGTGGTTCTGGGTCTATAAACTGGCTCAAGTTTGGAAATTAATTGAGAGACCATGAATATCTAGAGTTCAGTTAGGAGCAACTAGCCAACCTCATTATATTCCTTAGTTCGACTAAAATGTTCTAAAATAGCAAATACACGGTCACCCGGAAACTTGCCTTCTGTTGATACTAATCAGGAGTAGCCAATAGCCATATTTTGTGTATCTCTTACCATACGTTGACATGGACTCCCAGTGCCCTCTTTACCACTGAAAATAGAGGCATTAGTGCGTTTAAGTCTAATCAGATGAGAACACCATCCTAGAAAACTCGTCCTTAAGATTTTGTTTCTCTATAACCACTTCTGCTACCACAAACTCTGTCAGGGTTAAGCCAGAGAAGCAGAATGGGGGGGAAATATATATTAAGAGATTTATTCATTTATGTGATTGTGGGCACCTGCTAGGCACACCTGAAAGCCACAGGACAGCCTATCAGGAAGGGCATGCCAAAACTCTCAGGCACAAAAAGCTGCAGTCCACAAGTGGAGTTTCTTCTTCAGAAAAGTCTCAGCTCTGCTTTTAAGGCTTTTGGACTGATTGACTCAGACCCACTCAGATTATCTAGGATAATCTGTCTTACTTAAAGTCAGCTGACTATGGACTTTAATCATATCGAAAAAATAACTTTACAGCAACACCTAGATTATTGTTTGAGTAACTGAAGACTATAGCCTGGCCAGGGGCACACATCAGAAAGACCATCAAGTTTATTTTAAAGACCAAATGCAGCTCTAAATTGTATATTAGGACAAGTGGTCACGAGTGGAAACTGGGATCTTAAATATTATTTAGGGGCATAACTTCCCTTCACTAAAGCAGAATAAAAATTAGTAGATTAGTAATTAAAGATAACAGTCAAATTTATCCCAGGATTAGTCTTGGAGTCTTTCATTCTGCAAGTTCATAATTTAAAAAATTTTTTGAAACATAAGAGTTGCCTTTAATTAATGGATTGCTGTCACCACCTTGTAAGAAATAGTACTAAAGTTCATTTCATTTTGAGCAGAGAGCAAGTAGCTGACAACAACAATTAAAAAGAAAACAACCTGCTGACTAATTAGTTGCTTCAATGTACTCTGGCCTCTGTTAAAAATAAAATTTCTTCAACTACCATGATGACTGTTATAACACAGTCCCATTACTCTTCATTTGTCTCCTCCGGGTATCTCCTCCCTGGAGT
>NW_011888806.1:12542942-12568321 GCF_000151845.1 Pteropus vampyrus
GCATGGCTGTAGAACTCTTGAGTCTTTAGGCAGCTACTCTCTCTCTCTCTTTTAGCCTACTCTGTGCCATGCTGGTGTCACCTGTCTTCCTTCAGCATAACCCATGATTACACACATTGAACTAAAGTCAGACAGCCAAGGAACAACTTGCCCATCACAATACATTGGTAGTGATTCTTTCTTGTTTTTTAATGGAAGTGTTTATAGCTATAAATTTCTCCCTTAGCACCACTTTCAATGTGTCCCATAAGTTTTATGTTGTGTTTTCATTTTTATTCATCTCTAAGTATTTTCTAATTTCTTTTGTGATTTCTTCTTTGATCCCTATGTTGTTTAATTTCCACCATTTTGTTAATTTTTCCAGCTTTCTTTCTGTTATTGATTGCTAATTCCACCCTATTGTGGTTGGAAAAGATACTTGGTATGATATCTATCTTTTAAAATTATTGAGACTTAATTGTGGCCTAACATATGGTCTATCCTAGAAAATGTCCCATGTGAACTTGGGAAGAACATGTATGCTATTGTTATTGGGTAAAGGTTTCTATATGTCTGTTAGATCTAATTGGTTTATCGCATTAAGTCCTCTGTTTTGTTACTTATATGCTGTCTGGTTATTCCATCCATTGTTATGAGTGGGGTATTGAAGTCTCCAACTACTATTGTAGAACTGTCTATTTCTCCCTTCAATTCTGTCAGTGTTTGTTTCATATAGCTTAATGGTCTGTCATTAAGTGTATAAATGTTTGTAATTGCTATATCTTCTTGTTGTGTTGAACTTTTTATTAATATATAAGGTCCTTCTTTGTCTCTTGTAAACTTTTTTTTTATTTAAAGTCTATATTGGCTGATATTTGTACGGCCACTCCTGCTTTCTTCCTGTTACTATTTGCATGGAGTATCTTTTCCTATCCTGGCTCCTGTAAGCTGCGTGTAAGCTGCTCCAGGAACACATGAACATTTGGCTGCACTGAGCTGGAAACAGCCCTGGGTAGCTGTCACTGTGCTAAGAGCTGAAATTGACTGAAATTAACTCCAGATAGATAGTGTCGGACTGAATTTAATTGTAGGGCACCCCAGCTAGTATAGGAGAATTGCTTGATATGTGGAAAACCCACACATCTGGTGACAGAAGTATTGTGTAGTAATAATATGAGGGCAAGGGAGAAAAGCACAAGAGAAGTGTGTTTTGTCTATTCATAAGTGTTATGAGCTGAATTGTATCCCCCCAAATTCATATATTGAATTCCTAAAATCCAGTACCTCAGAATGTGACTGTATTTGGAAAGAGGTAATTGAAGTTAAATGAGGTCTTAAGGATAGACGCTAATCCAATATGACTGGTATCCTTATAAGAGAAAATTAGAACATAGATACACACGCAGAGGAAGGACCATATAAAGACAGAAGGAGAAGACAGCCATCTATAAACCAAGAAGACAGGCTTCAGAAAAAAACAATTTTGCTGACACCTTGATCTTGGACTTCTAGCCTCCAGAACTATGAGAAATAAATCTTTATTGTTTAAGCCACCCAATCTACGGTATTTTGTTATGGCAGCCCTAGCAAACTAATATAGCTGAAAGGCATATTCCCACAAGAGTATGCATTAGAGATTAGGAAATGTATTTGAGATCCAAAATGTTCCGTTCCATTATGTTCTAAGGCTGACTTTTATTGGTGTCTCTACTTATATCTCCTGGTGTCATGTCAAGAAGGGGTACGTCTGGTAATGTTCCTTTTAGGAATGTATCCTGTACCTGTTTGACATATACTGTGAAAATGATATTTCAAAAATACTTGACAATACTAGAATGTACCAAGAAGGAATCTGTCATAGTAGGTATCAAGCCATACTTCATGAGTCTTCCTATAAAAATTTCAAATGATGGGAGTTTATGGGGACTTTGAGGTACAGACTGTATTATCATCATGCTAGAACTTTAGGTGAAAGGAAAGTATGCTTTTTAGAAAATTTAGACTTTTTTGATCTTATAACAGATAATCTCATTTCATATTCTGATAATTTGGTGAATGATATAATGACATTTCTGATTCATAAAATTATCTTACATAGTTCCTTGAGTAAATCATCTGTAAAATGAGGTGTTTTTTTAAATAGAGTATATCAAAGGAATTCCCCAGATTGGAAAAATAAAATCCATAGGTATTTCTTTTTTTATTTTAGGCAAGGCAACCCTTGGTTGACCTCAAAGATTGCAAGAACCCCGTCAGCTTATAATCCTTTATTTTTTATTTTTTTATGCCTACAGCACTTGGTCTTCCTAAGTGGTCTTCCATCCAAGTACTAACCAGGCCCGACCCTGCTTAACTTCTGAGATCAGATGGGATCGGGCTTGTTCAGGGTAGACAAATCCATAGTTTTTGAAAAGTAAAATTTAGAGTATGACAAAGAAAAGTTTCAGTCTGACCAGAAATCTTACAAATTATTATTCAAACATATTCAAAGCTTTGCAATTTGGGTAACTGAAGGAAATCTATTTGTAAATTTTTAAAACAGTTCTTCAAGTGGAGATTTCAGAGTTGCTCTATTTATCAAGTTTTTCTGAGTTATCGTATGCTAATTATAGACAAGGCAAAGTAAAAAGAAGTAAAATTCTTTTCACCAATAGTTCAGTATTGTTTGAACCAATTTTCCCTGTTATTGTGGGTTATTCCTTGCAGCATTCAGTTGTCTTGTTTCTTTCATTTCCTTCATCTACAACAGTTCCTCAGTCTGTTTCATAACATTGACATTTATGATGAGTACAGGTCAGTTATTTTATAAAATGTTCTTCAATTTGAGTTTGTCTGATGTTTCTTCATGAGAAAATTCAGCTAATGCACTTTAGCAAGAACATCGCAGCCTTCTCAGAGCACCTTATCAGGAGGCATCTGATGTCCATTTGTCTCTTTACTAGTGATGTTAACCTTCATTATTTAGTTAAGGTGGTGTTTATAAAGTTATTTTTCCTCCTGTCATTTATAAATACCTTTTGGGGAGATATTTGGAGACTCCTTAAATAACTTGTCCTCTATCCTCTAGTTTTAGTATCCGTTGCCTCTGTTGAATATGATGATGATGATAGTTGCCAAAAGGGATTTTCTAGCTTCATGATTTCTTCTACATTTATTAGTTGATATCCTACTGTAAGGAAGAATTTCTCTTACCCCATTTATTCATTCATTCATTCATCCATTCATTTATATCAATGTGGACTAAAAGATTCCTACTTTATCGAATGAGACATAATCCATTACTACCGTTATTTATTTTGATACTTAGATTACCTCAGATTTGGTCAGTATCAGCCCCTTCCACCTAACTCCTATGTCAGGTTGACATGTTTACATCATTCTTTGAACCCATCTTTACTTTCCAGCACCAAAAATATTGTTTCAGGCTTATCTTGTATTTTCTCTGCCCCAGCTCTTGAAATCAGCCTTTTCTCCAAGGAGCACTAGTTCCTTTTAGTGAAGAAAGGAACAAATAATTATGTTTTAAAAGTCTTCTTAAAACAATTCTATTGTTTGTATGGGTCCAGTGTTCAGGCTTTTGGTAATCGATCTCTGTTATGGTTCCATTCAGCCAGTGACATTAGTCCATTCATCTTAATTAGTAATTGCCTCTTATTCAAGAATAATGACTATTAGTCATGACAAGGAAGTATTCCTAAACATGATATCTTAGAAAGAAATATTAAGGACATAAAAAAAGTTTTAAATACAAAGTTTTAAAGCTTCTGTATTAAAAAGAATGATCTTAAATACAATTAAAAGAACCATCTAGGAAAAAAACCACTTTCAATATAAGACAGACAACTGGTTACTTTTAATATATAGACACTCTTAAGTCAATAAGATATGAAGAGCAATAGAAAAGGGGTACATATATATACACATATAGAGAGAGAGCGAGAAAGAGAAAGAGAGGGAAGGAGAGAGGGGGAGTAATTCACAAGAGAACAAATAAATGACCTAAAAACATGTCTCAGCTTCATGAGGAAGCAAAGTAGTACTAACTACATCAAATGAAATTAAAAGAAAATTTGTGACCTATAACATTGGCAAAGATTCCATTTAATGATATTTCATTTCTTCGAGGCACTCATTTCTTATAGAATTGTAAGTTAGAACAGCTTTATTATAGGACAATTAGATGATATCAATTAAAAGCCTTAGCAGGTTTTGGTTTTATGGTACTAGGTAAGGGGAGTATTCTCAGATGTAATATCTATTCCTATAAAGCATTCAGATAAAGGAGACACGACTTCTTCATATAAAGCCTGTTTAAACATTATAATTTTCATTCAAACTTTTACCTTAATCCTATTATCAACTCTTACACATTTCTATAGTCACTCAAATTGTAGCCTATGTTAGGGCTTCACCAACAGGTGTTGGTATACAATACATGAGGCTCCTGTGTCAAGGAAACTCAGAAACTTTTCTTCTTCACCTCCTGACCATTTTATCCACTCCTGTGCATAAGGTTTGGGTCCTCAGCCCCACAACCCCGGCCTTTTCGCCTGTCTTTATCTTGATTAACTTCACTATTGCCCAAGCCAATTCCAGATCAGATTTCTCATTGTATTCTTTACCTTTCAGTTTTTAGAACTTCTCCAAACTGGGGTAAATAGAGAAGAACTTGTTTGGGGCATTTTAATGTTAGGAGACCAGCAGGGGTCTTTTGAGCCCACCCAAGCTTTGATAATGCTGTATTAAGACCTTTTTCAACCCCACCAATATTCATTTTATTCCTCACATAAGCTAGGCTAAGCTATGATGTTTCAAAAAGTTAGGTGTATTAAATAAATTTTCACCTTAAGATATTTTCAGTTTATAGTGGTTTTATCTGGGTGTAACCCCATCGTTAAGTAGAGGGGCATCTGTAGTCTGACATTTTGCTTTCTTTCAATCATTTAAAAACCATAGCTTTGAACATCATGTGTGGATAATTGTCATGTCCTGGACTTCCCACTCCCCATATCATTTATATCAAACGATTCAACACAGTATGATTATACCTGTTTTTAAGCCGTCAGAACAACGTTAAAAATCTGGGTATTCTTTAACCCGAGTCCTTAATTTTCTAAAAGCAAACACTCCAAGAAACCCAATTCGTCTCCCGTTCCCACCATCCTCCTCTTCCCCAGTTGAACGTCGCTGGAGAGTTCTAGAAGACACAATCTTGAAACTCTGTTAGTATTTTAGCAATTTCGACAATGGGTAAAGGGCAGCATCATGCAGTTTGAAACCATAAACGCGGCATATCCATTGTAGCATTACAATGTCACTAAGCCATGCTTCTTTTCTATCAGCAGTGTTCATTTTTAATAGTTTTGTACTTATACCACGGATCCCTCAGCAGCAGCTGGCCACCAAAACGCGCTCCATGCCCTCCCAAGTCGTCAGGGAAGCCGGGGAGGAAACCCCTGGCGCCGCGCGGGGAGGAACACAGGACCCGCCCTGCCCCGCACAGCCGTTCCGCCTCGTCCACCCCAACAGAGGGCGCTCTCGCCTCCAGGCCGGGGCCTCCGCTGAGCGCGCCGCGGCCAGAGCGCAGGCGCAGGCCCCGCCTCCTCGCTCGGCCCCGCCTCGCCCGCCTAAGGCTCCGGATCCGCCGCGTCCGGCTCCGCCCCTCCTGCTGGCTGCGGCGCCAGGAGCATGGAGGGCGAGAGTACGTCGGCGGTGCTCTCGGGCTTTGTGCTCGGCGCGCTGTCTTTCCAGCACCTCAATACGGACTCGGACTCGGTGAGCCGAGGGGCGGGGCGGGGTCCGGCATCGCCTCGACTGAGGCCCCGCGTCGGTGCCCTCCCCGCCGCCGCTGCCCGGGTCCCGGCCCGCGAGCTCCCAGACGCCGCCGCAGCGCCGGCCTCAGCCTCCGAGCTCTGGCTTCTCCCGCTCCCGGGTGGCTCGAGGTGTCCTTCCCGCCCGCTAAGTCTTTTCCAGGATTAGCCTTTCTCTTGTAGTCCATGTTTATTTCTCTGTCCCAACCCTAGTGTCTCACACACTCCCATTTCTTTCTTTCAACAGTTCCCCTTTTTTTCTGATTCAACTTGGTTGTGAAAGGCTAGAAAGTTTACGTAGCGTTTTCTTGCTACCGCTAAGAAGGTTGCCGGTTAACTCCGTTTCAAGTACCTACCTACAGACGTTTTCAGACAACCAAATTTTTTTCATGCAGAGTATGTGCTGCTCTTGTCGAAATGGTAGGGTGGGAAAGGAATAAGAGATGTTACATCCAGTGGCTATTTTTTGGGAAACCTTAATAAATGAAAAAGCTTACTTTGGTATCGGATGTCTGACTTCAGTTTGCATTGGTATTAAATTGTAAGGCCTCACCTCGTTCCTTTCCTGATGCTTTCAGTTATAATTTAAATATTTGTTTTCAAATATTAGATATTTAAATGTTTATTTCATACTAGTTGCCTTGGTTCAAAACCTCTGGATGAAGTAGTGAATAAATACAGTGCCAACTTTTAAAAATTTATTGTTATGAAATTTAAAAAACTGGAAAACTGAGTTCGAATAGTGTCTTAGAGTGTTTAGTAACTTGCTAATACAATTTAAGAGAACACCATACTGAACAAAGTCTAGTAATTTCTTAAATAACCTTGTAGATTAACACCTAGCAAAGAGCGAATATATGACAATTTAAAATGTATGGAGCTGTGAAAATTATTTCAGAATGTCATAGCAGTATAAACAATGGGTCTTTAAGTCCTTTGCAGCTTAAAAGATTAGCCCTCGGAAAGTAATCTAGTGTTAGGCCCTTGTTTCTTAGATCTTTTTCCTAAAAGTCTTTAAAGGGTGATTTTCTGGATAGCTTTATTTGCATTGTCCCTGCTTCCTTTCTCCAGATTTGTCTAGAACACTACAGTGTAGAGTTCTGGATTGTTCTCCCTTGATTCCAGTAAAGACTCACATTGTGGAAACATTCCTTTTGTGCGCTTTAATGAAATGGGGGAAAGAAGCATTCTTAATTATAAAGACAAGATCTTCATTGTCTATTAAGCACAGTAGGTCTTTAAATGTGCCAAGCGAAATAACTGAATTCTCCAAAATTCAAAGAAGTCACTATTGTGGCAAAATGCACATATTTTTTAAAAACTCGGGGCTCACAGCTCCCCTTTTAAGAAGCAGACATTGATACCGAATTCCAAATCTTTAATATTTTTCACAATTTTTAATCTAAAAACATTGATCATTGTGTCATTTCATAGCTCAGAAGCTTCCACTGGCTCCCAGAAGTACATGCCATTAATTCAGAGTCCTTGGCTAGTCATTCAGGATGCTCCATTATTGGGCTTATTCCTGTCTATGACTTCCTGACAAATGGGAGCTTTCAGTTCCAAGGCAAATGACTCTGTTCCTTGTTCCTTAAGCACTGGGTGCTCATTTCTGGCTTTAAGCCTTTTATGCTTCCAAGTGTGCTAAAATACAGTGGTATTTACAATCTCTTCATCTCATTTTTATTTCATTGTTTGTGTTTCCCAGCTGAACTGGAAGTGCATCTGGTCTTTCTTTTCTGTGCCCCGAGCTGGTAGTACATATTGTATACATTGTAAAATAACTTGAGAAATATTGGTTAGTTAAGTGACTGAATGATAGTTCTTTCAGTGTATTCCATATACTTACTGCTTATTTTTATACATAGGAAGGTTTTCTCCTTGGGGAAGTGAAAGGTGAAGCCAAGAATAGCATTACTGATTCACAAATGGATGATGTTGAAGTTATTTATACAATTGGTGAGTCACTTATTTCTGTGTCTCCTATTTTTCATGGTTTATGCTGAAAGGGATCAGAGCATGAATTGCTTTTAAATTCTTAACAACAGATACAGATTTTTAAAAGCAAATTTTAAAAGAATATATTGCACTCATTTCTCAGTTAAAATTATGGCCATCATCTGGTCTTAAGCAGGAAACAGTATGGGACATAAGCAGATAAGATTACTGTGGGGAAACAAGGATGAAATAGCTCCTGCATATATTTAAGTGGCAAGAAGATGGCCCAGCAAAAGAAGGAACCAAAACTAAGAAAAAAGGTAAAAGTTTAGACAAAAACATTAAATGCTGCAGAAAAGTTGGAAGATGAGAACTGAAGCAGCTCAGTGATTATATAGTTGAAACTCTTGTAATTTCTGGAGTGTAATAGGGAGAAGACCAGACTACGAGGGTTTGAGGAGTGAGTGGTGAAGCAGCTGTTCTTTCAGGTGGGGAAAAAAGGGAAAAGGGAGCTTTAAAATATATAGGGAGTTTTCTGATTATATATGGTTTTTTCTAAGCATATTTTTTAAAACAAAATTGGTGGTGTACTTTATAAAAACTTTGGCCTCATGACTTCTTGTGTCATGACCATTTTCTCATGTCAAATAATTCTCTAAATATCATTTTTTATAACTGCATTGTATTCTCTATGGCCTTACTCTTATGGCTTTATTTAATTTCAGTCCTTTAAATAAGTAAATTATAATCAGAGTTATTTCCAATTTTTCATTATAAGTTTACTACAGTGAACATCCTTGTACATACTTTTCTATATCTATTTTAGATATATTCATATTATAACATCTTTCCAGAAAGATTATATCAGTTTATACTCAGTATTCATGTCATTTTTTTGCCACTTTAAAAGGTTGAAAATATAAGTACATATATGTAAATTTATATAGATATGTATACAAATGTATGTATGTATAAAATAAATATATAAATAAATTTAATCTCACTCATTAGTCTCCTCTATGGTAACCACTATTGGTTTCATAAAGTATTATTTCTTAATAGATACATTTATAAGATTACTCTAGGGAAACAAGGATGAAATAGCCCCTGCATATATTTAAGTGGCAGAAAGATGGCCCAGCAAATGGGATCATACTATACATGGATATTTAGAAGATATCATTGGTGCAAAACAGTGTCAATGTATAATTTGTCATTCTTTCTGATGGCTTCATATTCCTATTGTAAGGATGTACCATACTTATTTAAATAACTATGAATGACTTTCTATTTTTTGTTAATACAAAATAATAAAATAGTGAACATTTTATTGTGCATATATCTTTGTGCCTTTGAGTATATCCACAAGTCACATTCTTAGAGGCAGACCATTGCTTTTTGGAAAGTCATGCCATCTTAGATTCCTCCACAATATGTGAAAGTGCTTGGGTCCTGATAGTCTTGCATCACTAGATATTATCAAGTCTTTTAATCTTTGCTAATTTGATAAGTGAAAAAAAATCTTTTTAATTTGCATTTGTTAATTACAACTGAGGTTAAGTGTTTATGTATTTGACCTTTTGGGGAATACATTTTTCTTTGAAAAAGAAAAGCCTGTTCCATGCTTTGACTATATTTCTCCTGGGCTATTTTGCTTTTTCTTATTGATTTATAATATCATATTATAACATAAGAGAATTGGTGTTTGTCATGTATTACACATTCATTCGGTTTGTAATTTTACTTTGTGTTTTAATTCTGCTCAGACAGGAGCCTTAAAAGCAAGCCCTTAGGGCATTTTTCCCCCTAATTCAAATTAGTATGCTGCCCAAAGTATGAACATATTTTGAGCAGTTTAATTAAGCACCTATTTATTGAGCAACTCCAATGTGCCAGGAACAATGCTAATGTTTAAGGTAATAGGCAAGTGCTGTAGAAACACCCAAGTATTTGCTCAAATTATTTTAAAATACTGGATTACTTTAAGACACACAATAACAGGTAAAATCCAAGATCTAGAAATTACTATATTGCTTTGGTTAATGAGATTTTCATCATTTTTAAACTTTCTTATCTATACCAGAGAATGTTTGGCTGTTACCAGTTACAAAGACTGGTTCTGTCCACAGTGTTTTTTCAGACAGAGGGATTTATCTGAGGGTAGCATATATTTGCTAGAAAAAACATGTCTAAAGAGGATGATCATGTTTCCTATTTAGATGTATTTCTAGTGACAGAATAAAACTCACCTCTTAAAAGATGTTGAGAGTTTTTTTCTTGATAGTCTGTAGTTAACATCGACAAATCTTTTGTGAAACTAAAGATATAACAGTTCTTTTTATCAACTAAGTAAAATTAGAGCATAACCTTTTTAGAACTCAACAAAAATATACCAATTTCAAATTTATCTATTGTGTTATCATTATTAAACATTTAGAAGGAATATAACATTCTAGTTACGAGTGAGGCTCTGGGTTTGAATACTGGCCCTACCACTGGCTTAGGAGAGCCACTTAATCTCTCTACCTCTTTAAAATGGAAGGAATGATAACATTTGTCTCGTAGGTTTGTTAGGATTAAATGAGATAATGGTAAAGTACTTCCTGGCATGAAGTGTTCAATATGTTATTCAGACGACAATGTAATCATAACTAAAAATTATTTTTTTCCAGACATTCAGAAATATATTCCATGCTATCAGCTTTTTAGGTGAGTAGTAAGAGCAAGTAAATGATCCACTGTGAAAATTTTTCTCTGCAAGTGAAGTAATTTTTAAAACTAACAAGGTATCTTAGTTACCAGTTATACATGGTGGTACTGATTAAAATGAAAGATTTTTTAAAATTACATGAAAATTCACTTGTCAATTTTACCCTAATAGTTCTTTCTCTGTATTTATGTGCTTGCTTTAGCTGGTCTCCACTGCCTCTCCCAGGTGCCAGTTCACCGTGAGGGTTGCTTTGCCTTCTCATGCCCACTCATCTCATTGCATATTTTAAACTCAGTGACACATTCTTATACATCAACAGGAGCCTTTTTTCTACCCTTTTATTCTAGTTTATCTTCTGTTTCCTCACTTATCATATTTTTTAAAGTTATCTTTTGTCTATTAACTGGTTAAATTCTTTAACTTACTTCCTATTGCTTTTCTAGAGTGAAAATTTGTGTTCTTAGTCCTACAGATAGCAGTAATATTGTTAGCCCTAATATAGGCTGTGATGTTTTTTAAAACTTTATTGAAGTATTTGAAAATTTTTTATTGTTATGTACATACAGAAAAGTACACAAAAAATGAATTTTAATAAAGCAAACACTGGCACCCTTACAACATGGTGTAGTTTTATTGAAATAGCTTTATGAAAAATCATCTTTATTTTCTTATAGTCACACTTATGTACACATCACTAAGGTTGTGTAAGTTGCAGTGGAGCATATGGTTAAGGTGAGAAAGATCTATGGTAGAGAATGATAGAAATAAAGGCATAGTGTAGTCTTATCCTGCTGTACCTAAAAGAGGTATAGCTCCTATAGTGCCTAAATATAATGGATCTACAAAAATATTGGTTGATGACTAAGGGATTCTTGGTGGAGACTCATAAAAAGCACTTCCTTAAAGGACTATAGACCAGCAAAGGATTAAGAAGGGAGAGTCCAAAAAAAAGTGATTCAATATCTTCTGGTAACCATCTTAAATAATTAGACCGAGATGTGGTTTCATAGTGTAGCGGTTAGCACGTCTGCTTTACATGCAGAAGGTCCTGGTTTCACACCAGGATTTCTTGAGTTCCAAGCCAATAGCATACCACATTGTTTCTTCCTCGTTTTAAATAATATAGGTGAACATGTTAAAAACAGTCTTCTAATACCATATTTCTTGGAGTCCAAATTGGATAAGCTTTAATATCCAGTTTTATGTTCTGATACAGAGGGTGACAAAGTATGGTCCCATGCCCGTTTTTATATGGCACTCTATCTCTTAATAGTTAATATCTTTTTTAAGGGTTGTAAAAAACAACAACAACAAAAAACAGAGGAATATGCAACAAAGACTATGTGTCCAGCAAAACCTAAAATATTTACTATCTGGCCCTCTACACAAAAAGTTTGCCAACCCTACTCTAATACATTTCTCAGAGTTTTCCACAGGAATACACTGATTCGCTTACCTCAGGAATCTGGGGGAAAGTTCCTGGAAAACAGGCCATTAGAGCCTAAAACTTAATATCACCTTTTAAAAAATTATGTAATGTAACATGAATTCTACTGCACAATATATCTATTTCAATATTAAAATGCCCTCCTTAACAGAAACATCACATAAAATCAGTGCTTGCACAGAAGATGTACACCATTATCCTGTTCTGGTACGTTGCCTTATACTCCAGTTTGAGAAGCTCAGAAGTGGACTTTCCTAGAGAAATACAAGAATAAACTCTTGTATTTAGAGTTTTCATGTTAGAATAATAAATAGTAAAATGGATCTATTTTATCAGCCGAATATCCCCCTTTGGTAGATGGAATACTTTATTTTGTATCTCCCATTAAAATTTGAATGGAAAAAATTTTAATACATCTTTGTTAGTTAAAAAGAAAATATATTGCCTATTAGGATGTATCATTTCAGTTTTATGTAACTTAATTTTTTTCAGTGTACAGATTAGAATTATCAGTAAAAGCCCATTACAGTGACTATTATTTGTAAAGGATTTTGCATAACATATTTCACCATCATAGAAAAGAATATTATTTATCTCAATGAATGTTAAAAAGAGGAAAATATTACTTGTAATCCCTGTTATTGGAGGGGAAAGAAGGCTGGAAGTAAACACGCTTTATAATTTTTAAAAATTGTCTTTTAAGTTTCCCTACATCTTTGGCATTCCAACTACAGGACAAAGACCACTAAACTAAACCAATACCTATTCTTTTCCCGCCTCCCCCATCCCCCCAAAAAAAACAACCCAACGAACTCCTATAACATTTCTTAATTTGATACAAGTATGGCTTTTGAATAAATTCTCCTTTTGTTATTATGCTTCATTATTTTACATACTCTTGTATATATCAATGTATTTTTTTTTTTAAGTTTCATTAAGTAAATCATGAATGAATTGTGAACTGGCTATGTACCTGTATTTAATAAATCGTTTTGTTTTAGGTTTTAAAAAAATGTAATGCCTAAACTTATCTCCTGAAGTTTCTTCACTCCTATTCCTTTTTCTTTGCTTATGGACATCATATTTCTACCACTTTAAGTCTGTTAATTTGAGAACTTTCTCTATTATTTATTTTAGAACTTCATCTGACAGGCAAGTAGGTATTGGTTGGAAGTTAGGTTAGGAGTAACTAGAAGTAAAGGTGCTAATAAAATCATATTTTTAGCTTATTTGAAATGCCTTTAATTTTGGCTTTTACAGCTTTTACAATTCTTCTGGTGAATTAAATGAGCAAGCACTGAGGAAAATACTATCAAGTGTTAAAAAGGTATTCTTGATTTACCTTGTCTTCTTTTGGTATTATAAGTATTACTTTGAGTTCATAAAAATATGTACTACTTTGACAAAACTTTTAAGCAGCATTTGTCTTCATAATGTTCTATAAGGCAGGTGAGGAAAGGCTTGTTCTTTCCAGAAATTCAAAGGAGTTACTTAAAAGTAAAACTAGTCATTAAAAGTATTAACCTTAAAAAAAAGTATTAACCTTGTTCTCATCCTTGGAGTTATTTCTAAACAGAACCTGTCTCTAATCCTGATGTAACAGAAACATATACATAAATTGGATTCATCAAATGAATCTTCGGCTAACAACTGTTCGAGAACAATGTTAACATCACATGTAGGAATGCAACGTTTTCTAGAATTTGACATTTTCAGCAATCGAAAATTACTATACTTTGTAAATGGAAATACCATTACTAAAAACAGAATGCTATAAGTAGAATGATGTCATTTGTTTCCAAAGACTATGGATATACTAGAGCAATGTGAAAATAATAACAAAAGCAAGATATTTTGAGGCTAATTTGGGGGGTAAAGTTAGGACCATAATCGGCAAGTTATCAGGGTAAACACTGCACCTGCAAGTGCCGCCAGCGAGTTTGCTTGGGGCAAACGGGAAATGAGTTAATCAATTACTGTTTTATATAGCTGCAGTTACTAATTTTTATAGTGCAGGGATGATTTCCTACATAGCACCTTAATTTGAATCCTCCGCAGCATACTTGGTGTTCAGTTAAAACTTACTGAATAACTGAAATAGATTTTTTTCCTAAATACAGAATTTTTTTCTGGGTACTTTTTTCTTAAAATTTTAAATCTGACTTGACAATAAAAGTAAATTCAGTAAAAGAAATTTGTTTCAAAAAAAAATCCTTTGTTGAAAATGCTTAGTCTTTCCCCTACGATTATATTTGGGTATTTAAAAATGTACCTATAAAAGTTTGTTTTAAAACATAATTTTAATTTCCTCAATTTAAATGAACAGATATGAAAGTTGCTGAAACTGTCACAGATGTATCTCTAAGCAAAGTGGTTGTTTTTCTCTTTTTTATGCTTATTAAGTTTTCAGCAAATGAGGCTTATTTTTCCAGTTTAAAAAGATAAAGTTGTAGTAATACAACATGTTTAGCATGTTACAGCTTATAAAAGCCTTTTACATGGTCTTATTCAGTCTTGAAACCAACTCTGTGGGGTAGGTGATATTCTCATATAAATTTCAGTTTTGAAAACTATTAGGTTAAGCTTATTTATTTCAGTTATTTGGCAAACCAAGTATCCATACAGGAAATTGTTGTTTTCATTGACATTTTCTTCATTTAAATTTTGACCAAAGATTAAGATTTTGCCACCCTGAATATGCCCAGTCTCATCTGATTTCAGAAGCTAAGCAGGGTCTGGCCTGGTTAGTACTTGGATAGGAGACCACCTAGGAATACCAGGTGTTGTAGGCATTAAAAAAAAAAAGATTAAGACTTTAAGATAGCAAATGTCATAAAGAAACTAAGGGAAGTTAAGAATCTACATTAAGTAAAACTAGCCCTATAACTGAATGGAAAGTAATTTAACTCCAAGTCAGTTTGCATACTTTATAAAAGTGTAAAGTGTATATTTAAGTGTATGCTTGTTTAAATATGCCCCAAACCTTGCTGAATATTAAAGGCATTTTTAAAGCTGTCAATTTTTTTGTTAACAAGACACATCATAATTGTAACCATGAAGGTATACACCTGATATTTCCTGTATTTTCTTTCAGGATGTGGTTGGTTGGTACAAATTCCGACGTCATTCAGACCAGATTATGACATTTCGAGAGAGACTGCTTCACAAAAACTTACAGCAGCATCTTTCAAGCCAGGAGCTTGTTTTTCTGCTGTTAACACCGAGTGTAGTAACAGAAAGCTACTCTACCCATCGGCTGGAGCATGCCTTATATAAACCTCAGAAAGGGTAAATGTTGGCCAGTCACTAGCTATCTTCAGCTAATAGAAAAATATACCCAATATTTTTATAGTACTTTTTGCAGCTTACCAAGTATTTTCATATGTTGTTGCATTAGATTGTCATAATAATACACTGAAGTCTGTCTTCCCATCTGATTTTTATAGATGAGAAAACAAAGGTCAGATAAGGAAATTAGAAGCCCAGTGTGGAATGTTGACTTGTGTTTCTGGTACCGAGGATTTGCTTTTATTTACCATAAGATGGAAAAAACTATGTGCTTTAGATACTAGTTGGTAAAGGATATAATGTAGAATGTAAGCCTCGGCACTTGAGCAGCTCTACTGTAACCTCTGTGGGGAAGCACGGTAGTTCTTGATGGCCCACCAGAATGAGTCAACAGGGACTCCCCACAGGCTGTGTACACAACATTTTCATGGACTATGAGAATTAAGTTGAGAGTACCAACTAATGTTAATATTATTTATGGAGGACAGGATCTCAACAATACTGCCTTTTATATGTGCTTATCAGTTAAAATAGCCATTAAAGTATTTTTTTTCACATAATTATCTTACACTGTATATACTTCGCAACTTTTAAAAGCCATTTTCCTCAAGTCAGTAAATTCTGTCTTCAATAAGTAGTAAGGAATGGCAATTTCTGTTTGTTTTTTAATCTTGTAGGAAAAGGTAGTCTATACTAATAAGTAGATGCCAATCTTTCACTTTATTCTAAGTTTATGTTTAAAAATTTTATTTCTTCAGACTTTTTCATAGGATACCTTTAGTGGTGGCCAATCTGGGCATGTCTGAGCAACTGGGTTATAAAACTGTATCAGGTTCCCGTATGTCCGCTGGTTTTAGCCGAGCAGTCAAAACACACAGGTGAGATTCCTCAGTTGCTTCCTCACTAAACTTATTCCTATTCAATTTTTGATAACTTAAAATCAGCAGCATATCATTTATGATTCTTCCATTGCTCAACTACAAAGAAGTTTTTCATCATATAATTAAATGAATTCTGTACACTGAGGAAATGGTAATTTTTTACAGCCCTGAATTTTTTAAAGAAGATGGATCTTTAAAGGAGGTACACAAGATAAATGAAATGTATGCTTCTTTACAAGAAGAATTAAAGGTAAATTAACTTATCTAACACTTAAAGACCACTTCTAGTGTTCATATCAAATTGATCACTGAAATTTTTTAGGGATAACCTGACATTTGATTAGATTTATATTTTAGTTTAGTTTAGTTTAGTTTTGGTAACAAAGACCTCAATCTATGGCCTTTAAATACAGTAGCCACTCATACTATATTTTCCTGTTATCGTCATTCTAGGATCCACATTATAGAAGCAGCCCTTATGTGGCACAAGAAAGCTAGTGGTTACTCACAACATCTCTTAAAACTGCTCAGGCCTGTCACTTCCACTCATATTTCATTGGCTGGAGGATATCACATGACAACAGGCAGGGATATATAATCCTTTTACAGGATAAAAAGGGAAGCAAATATTTGGGAACAAAACAATCTACCACAGTACTCAGTTCTAGCTAACTGTGGCAGTTCAGGTCCTTTGAGTAGACATCAAGATGGGTTTAGACAAGCAAGAGATATATTGGGCCTGAGGATAGAGAGGAGAGAGTACCTGAGAAAAGAAACAGGGAAGGGAGGATGATTGGGTAGGACAGGAAGCTTTAGACTGCAGAGCTAAAAAAGTTTCAGCCAGGCTGATGTGAAGTCTTTGAGCAAAGCTGTCCTGTAGGAACAGACTTGTAATAATACTCTCAATGTACTCAGTTACTAAGCCTAGGGGAAGTCTGGCCCAAGCACAGAAACAGTAGTGGACCCAAAAGGTTGGCAGCTGAGGCTGTCAGTCAACTATGCTTCCTCTAGATGGAGATCTAGGTAGTATATTTCCATGGCCAGCCACTACACTTATCAA
Source organism: Pteropus vampyrus (assembly GCF_000151845.1). Classification (NCBI taxonomy): domain Eukaryota; kingdom Metazoa; phylum Chordata; class Mammalia; order Chiroptera; family Pteropodidae; genus Pteropus; species Pteropus vampyrus. The sequence goes on from NW_011888806.1 coordinate 12,560,056, forward strand.
TATAACACTCTAAGAGAGATGGGTTTAATACATTTTACACACTCCTACTATGGATAATACAGGAATTTTAGAAAAGAGAGAAACACCCAGAATTCCACCATTGCAACATAACTACTTTTACTTCGCCATACTCTCCAATTCTTCCCTAATGTATACATGCTTTTACATACTTGACAGTGAAGAGGGCATATAAATGTTTCATGATTTTTATTTACTTGATATATCATTAAACATTTTTCATGTTGCTACATATTCTTTTCTTTTTAATAGCAGTGTATTTCATAGAGCAGTATATTAGAACTCTTAGGTTAAAAGTACTAACTTGGGCTAAAATAGGGAAAGTAGAGGTATGTTACAGGAACTGTATGCAGAAAGCAGCTGAGCTTCAGGAAGGAACTGGAATGAGGAGCTGGAGTGCTATCAGAACGTTTTCTCCCTTTGTGTCTACACATTGGTTTCTTCACAGTAACTACAGATCTGTTTACTCACCCACTGGAAATGAGAGAATGGCCAACCCACAGCTCCTGCATTAAAATCTCTTCTATTCAAGAGATTAGGGTTTGTTAATATGCTATGTCATTTCTCTGCTTGGGTCAGCTAGGGTGAAGTTGGTGAAGAGGTTACTGGCAAATCCTTAACAACAGGGCGAACAAGTTCGTGAGAAATAGGCAGAGCAGACATCCTAAAAAGTATCCACTAAAACTGGCTATAACAACCTAATACCCTATAATTGGAAAGCAGTTACTTTTGATTTGATATTATTCTAAGAAACATCATCCTATATAAATTTTGTTAAACTACATCCCCAAATGAAATCACTGAGTCAGAGGATGTTAAACTTCAAAGTGATGACACAGGCCAGTCTAGTTTACAAAAGTTTCTTTTATAGGAATTATAAAATTCCTATATGAAAATTATTTCATAACACTAAAATATAGTCGCTTTTCTTTAATGTTAAATGTTGGTGGTAACTATGCACCTTTCAAATTAGCACAGTATTTTTTGTTTCAAAGTGAGTTAAATATATATTTTTTTAATTCTGTGTATTATTAAGGAAATAACTGGTACGATAAAGCTACATATAAATGGGAAGTTAATACACCTGTAAAGCTTTTTATAACATATAAAGTATCATACAAATGCTTGTTGTGGAGTTCCTCCAGAAAACAGCAAAATTAAAATTTTTTTAAAGGCAAATAACATTTGATATTATGTACCATGAAGGATTTTATATTATTTGTGAACCTAGACTGTAGTATACAACTTGGAATTTTATCTGTGCCCTTAAATTATTTTATAGAGTATATGCAAAAAAGTAGAACACAGTGAGCAAGCAGTAGAGAAACTACTAAAGGATGTAAACAGATTAAAACAAGAAATTAAAAAAAGAAAACAAGCTCAGATTGAAGCAACACGTAAGTAAAAAATTCACACATTACTACTATGCTTTCAAAAAATTCTGATTTGAATTGTGAATGAGCCAACTGCACTAATGAATTTGTCCACTTTAACATTAAAAGCAATCGTTATTAATACTTTTAAATCCCACTGAACAAAGAACAGGGTACTATTGTAGCTACACTATTATTATTGATATTAAAGAATATAACTGATTTTCTTAGAATATTGTGGCATGAGTTACAATTTGGGATTATGCATGTCATTTTTCTCACTTTAGATAATTTGAGAAAACTGTTAAAGAGTTTTTGACTTAACCATACTAACAAGTAGGTAATTATAAATGCTTTGCAGAAGAAATATATGTTTAACTGTTATTTTATTTTTGTTTAGGAGAGAAGAATATCCAAAAAGAACCTCAGGAGAACACTTTTCTTTGTCAAGCTTTACGGACCTTTTTTCCAGATTGTGAATTTCTTCATTCATGTGTTATGTCCTTGAAAAACAGGCATATTTCTAAAAGTAGCTGTAATGCCAACCACCACCTCAATGTGGTAGACAACCTGACCTTAATGGTAGAGTACACTGACCTTCCTGAAGCTAGTCCAGCTAGTAGTACTCTCCAGCTGAAGCGTAAAGCTTTAGATACAGATGACAGATGGCAATTCAAGAAGTCACGGCTGTTAGAGATACAAAACAAACTATCTAAAACAGATACTGATAGTAGTAACCAAGAAAAAGCATCCACAAGCAGCCCTGAAACAGATGAAGACTTTGAGAAAATGAAAGGTTCTGGTGATTATCCACAGTCTCCTACATTTTGATTCTTTTAGGCTGAAAGATTTTTGATTGGCTAAAGGGTCAAACATTTCTATTGTTTTTGCTATATTCAGCTATTTGCAGTAACACATGAATAAGTCCCTAGTGCATTTATTTTATAAAGTACTTTAAATATCAGATACTTTTAAAACCAAAATCGTTTGCCCCTTTTATTAAACTGTCGAGAGAAGTTTAAATATATTTTAAACTTGTACCGCATTGTTTAGAATTGGGAGACTAGCCTTATTTTCACAATAGAAATAAGTCTAAATATGAAAATGTATTTAATTGTTTCTAAGTCATTACAATTCCTACTCCTTAAATTATGATAAGTACATTATGGCTAGGGTTGCCAGATAAATGCTGAACACCATACAATATTAGGTACATAGTTATATTTAAAACTTATTGTTTATCTGGAATTCAGATTTAATTGTATGTACTGTATTTTTATCTGCTAAATCTGGCAGTTCTAATTATGGCACAACTTAATGCAGCACGGCGTAGTGTGGTTTCTTTAAAGTGAAGAATTTAAAGAAACTTGCAAAATAACCTAAGTACAAAATGCTAGTAGCTGTTTTTCATTTTAAAGCAACCTCCATTTCCAGTCTTACTCAGTTGTCCTAACTGCACCTAATTTGACAACTTTTTTTAAAGCTATTTTTATTGTCATTCCAAAGCATTTAGTTTTTATTGCAACAGTAACTTTCTTTTTAATGCTCATTTTTCATCAATACAATAAATACAACTAACAGGTCTGGGTACAAAATAACTGATTCTAGGCAATGCAGAACTCAACAGGTAGGAGAGCCTTGGGCTTCAGTAATTTTTAGGAAGGATGTAAAGCCCCATTTTAATCCAGTGAGTTGGTTAAGTGGAGGTTGGCTTAGAGCTTTTACTGTTTTTTGTATTTGTCTTTTCCATAATTGTGAGACTTTTCCATGAAGCATACACATCACATGAAGCCTTCGTGTTTCACTCACTAGATGAAATGCTAACACACTTTGACCATTGCTCTTCCATCTGTTACTTCCTAAGTGATAGAGCAAATTCATAGGTTAGATAGTATCAAAAACTATCATCTTCTACGTATGTGTTAACATGCATTAGTTACCGTCGGGTGCTTATGAAGCCCACATAATACCAGGGATGATTTGTACAAATAATGAATTTCTTACTGGGATTGTTTTACTGGTTATATAAGCAGCACTGTGGTGTTACGAAGGGCAAGAGGGAAAATAGTTCGTCAGTCTGAACCCTAATTTAAAAATAACCACAAGTATCACCATGGCATATAGAACTTACCATATAGAACATAATGACTAAATGCAGTCAACAAATGAACAAAACTGGGTACACAGGCTAGACTAGGTACAGCAGAAGCAACAAGCAGCCAACATGTGCAAATGTCTTCTCTAGACAATAGCTTGAGATTTTTCAAAGACATATTTACTCAAACTGAAGTCTAAACGTGCCTTCATACTGTTCAATTTACTAAAATGCTATAGAGGTACAAAACTATTTAGCTCATACTTTTGCACAGCAATCCATCTCTTTGGAAGAAAGCAATACTAAACTTTCAATCATAGAGAAGCTTGCTCAGGTCATTAGTACACAGCTGAACTTCCACAATTGAGTTTGATGGCCCAACTTTCAGGGTATTCAATGAAAAGGAGGAACACTGTCCTTATAGGACATTTACTTCCAGTTTCTCTCCATCTTTTGACAATTAGTTTTTATCACTGGAGTAAGATAAGATGACATAACAGATTGCTTATGGATTGGTTTATTTAAAGGCCACTACCAGTTTCAGGATATATTACTCCAGCAATGTTAGGTCCCGTGACAGCACCACTATCCACCCAAAGTAACATCTCTAAAAGGGAAGACCTATTGTCTTAGACAGGCATACCTGTAATTGCTAATTAGAAAATCTCCTTGAGCAATTTCAAGTCCACATTGTGTCACAGGGATTTTTACATTATACAAGCATTCCACTTTCTTGCATGCATATACCTAAAATTCTATTTACAAGACAGAATCTGGACCTAAAGTAAAATTCCAATACAAGTCATCTCTTCCGTATTTAATATCCAATTATCAGTGTTCTATTATTGTATTAGCTATCCTACAGTACCAGTTTTTTAATTCATGTATGTAAAATGTAATGAGTAGTGTTTCAAATAATCAGGTTTTATTGAACATTCACTGGTATGGACAAGAAACTCCCCTTTTTTACTCAAACTTTTTCTTCATACGATTTCATATTTAAAGCTAAAAACTTTATAGTTTGTGAAGATTTAGCCTATTTTCTAAAGTTTATTAAATCTTATGGTTTGAGTCAACAACCATTTATTGTAAAAATAACTTTATTGATAACATTAGATAATTTAATCCCGATATTTGATATTACAAACTTTAGGGTCTTTGAGATACACAGGATCCTTGTATGTAACTGGCATAAAACCTGTAAAGAGATAAATAAAGTTCACAAAAAATGAGCAAAATTTTGATTAGCCCAACTCATTTTTTCAGATGTTCTTACCCATTATTTGAGCTCTCTTAATAGCTTTTGTGATTTCTTTTTGCTTCTTCCCACAAAGACCTATAGAAAAGGATTTCTTATTCATAAAAACATACCAATATTCAAAATACATATAACAATTGTCTACGTCAAGGAAGGATTGGAAAACCTGTAAATAGCCAGACAGAAAGTATCTTAAGCTTTGCGGGTCATACAGTCTGTTAGAACTTCTCAACTCTACTTTTTTAGCTCACAAAGCAGCCAGCCATAGACACTATGTAAACTAAGCTATCTGGTTTGGCCTATGGGAAATATGCCCACTTAAATAATAGTCTCGGAATGACTATAGAATACTCCAAAATATCAACACAATTTTTTAAACACAAGTATTCTACATGTTGTCAGTTTATAGTTACCTCTAAGCATGAGACATACAAAATAACACCCCTTTTGGCCTAAGAAGATGCTTTCTTAATACTAAGCTTTCTAATAGTGATTTATAGCACTATATGGAAATTTGCCAGTTTTCTTAACAGAAGCAGATTTATGTAATTCTGATCTACACTTAAGTTGCTATTAAGGGAAAACAATACCTGTTATGTGCCTTCCATAAATGCAGCCAGTAAATGGAGAAATAAACTGGGACAAAAGCTGTTTGAGTTTTATTTGGAAAGGAAAAAAAATTTACATTAATACATTTGTTAACCTTGATTGTGTAAATTTTTTAAAAAGCATACCTTATATCACACCTTCAAGTTATATGGTTAATAAATTTCAGACAAACTTCATAAAATATGAAAATACTGAACTATGCTCATCTTATTAATGGATCATCTTTTTAAATAACTAAATTATTAAACATCTCTTATACATTGTGTCCAAAAAAGTGTATACAGCAGATTAATGAGTATATTCTTTCAGTTTTAAAGTTGTTTTCTTGACTTTTTCAAGAGATACTTTTCTAAAATACTGCTGTTCACAACAAGGTACTAAAACATTTCATCAACCATGGTAGGCTATCACAATATCAGATGACAGTGAGGTCTTCAAGAGGTACAGATAAAAAAATATCAAGCCACTTGCTGTAATTTATGTTTTGTCAATTTAAATTCTTTAATGCCTTCCATGTGCCAGGCAGTATTCTTGGTACTATGCATAAACCTCCTAATATGTTGCATTTTAAGATTTCTTGGCTTTTCTCCCTCTAAGGCAACAACTATCATTTTATACTACTGTCAGTGTACTTAACTCTAGCATCATTCTGTACCCCAGATTTGCCACTTCATTTGCTGAGTTGCTGGATAACAGATAAAATTATGTTTGAAGCAGTGATATTGGTGATGAGGTACAGAGATCAACTTCACCAGAGGAGCTTTTTCCAACTCAATTCCAACTGAGAATTACCACTATAGTGAGCTTTTGTTAAGACACTGGGACAGAGAAAGAAAATAGGAAGAAATACTGAGCTGAAATAATAGTAAATGAGGGAGAGCCAAGGAGTTATTAGAATACAACAGAAATGCCTTATACACAGAAATATAACCAGATTTGAAATTACAAAGTTGCTAAAACAGCTACCCCTACAAAAGCCTGTTATAAAAGTGACTTGATTCTCTTTAGTTAGGACTAATATAAAGCACCTAAAATCAAGTATCACAGTAAAGTAAAACCAGATCTTACCTGCACATTCTTATAATCTACACGTTTTCCACACAAGACACATTTTTTAAGAGGCTCCTTATAAGGATTTTCCATTGGAACAGGCTAGAATAAAGGGAGAGAAATCTGGTAATACAGTTTAATGTGTTAATTTTGAATTAAAAAAAAAAATTTAAATCTTAAGGTTACCACATTTAAATCTATCAAAAGAATCAGTTGTACCTTACTGTGAAAAGGAATCAACAACAGCTTAGCTTATAAAGGAAAAATACTTCTGAAAAAAATTCACTGTTGTAAAAATTTCAGTGTGCTTGTCCATATTTTGTAAAAGTTCTTTGTCTTACTTTGGCTAAGGAGGAATAGTCATGAGGATTTGGGGATAAAATGTAATCTTTGGAGACAAAAAGGTTTATGGGAGAAAAAACTTCAAGTCTATAAGTGATTCCTCAAATGTTTTTGTCCAGATTTTAGGTGACTAAAAATTCTTAGCTTTAAATTAAGAAAACTTACAGCACAATGGCTATCATATGCAATGCTTAAATTAGAATCTCTAAATCCATTCCCATATTTGTTTTATCACTATTTTTCTGTTATAAAACAATGTCCCCATGGTTCACTGTAAATGTAAGGTCCTTTGATTACAATTTTGTGGCTCCCAGACTGCTTAAAAAGTTTGTGGCAGCCTTTTCGTCTTTTCTTTCTTCACTACTGCCTTTAATGTTTCTGTCACAAGCCTCCCTCCTACAATCAGTATAAGCATCTCTAGTTTAGATTCTTAATTTAGAAATGGCTTTGAAGTCCTTGAACCTCTGTAGTTGTATGTAAAATTAGAAATGAGTGGGACAGTGTGCCTTTTTCCAAAAGAGTCCATAGCTTTCATTAGAGTCTCTGTGCGGTTTATGACCTAAAAAGGAGCTCTAGTAATTTTCTTTACTCTCTTGAACTATGGTGTAAATAAGACCAACACAGATGCTCAAAGGAACTAGAGGAGTTCTTTTGTTTTTTTCCAACCCCCCAAATTTTCTTAATCCAATTTATTTTCAGCTCACATGTATTAACTGACTATATTCCTTCCCTACACATTACTAAGTGCTTTGTATGATCTGATTAGTGTCAAATTATCTTTGCAATGTAGCAAGAAAACATACTGCCGAAGTCCAATGCTAGTACTTAAAACCCATAAAAATACATCTACAGGTTAAAAGAAACTGTATTTAATATCCTGGTATAAAACATTAATTTTGATCCCTCATTTATTAAGACACTTCCCCCCGCCTCATGATAAATGGGACAAAGATAGAATTGAATTTGAAATGGGGAAGAGAGCCAATCTGCAATCTGTAGGTAAGCTTTTGTACAAACACTTTGTTAGATTATTTGCAATTATTTCATCCACCAAAACTCCCTTATCTAGTCCCTAAAGCACATATCTTTAAATTTAAGATCTAAGAAGAGAAATATAGCATTACAGAAGCCATGCTTCTTGCTAGGAATCTAGGAATTCTCTCACTTCAAAACTCAAGTGACTACTCCTCAATGAATTACAATTTCACACTCAGACAACTGATTACGGTTTTGTCCTCCAGCTGAATTCTATTCAAATAGCTAAAATATAAGAATTTGGTCATATTTGCAAATGTCTTATAAAAAGAAAGAAAAAAACAATCTTACCAGGTCTTCATTGCTGGCTACCTGTTTATATTGCGAACAACTTCTCCACAGCACTGCAAGTAAACATACCAATTCTTTTTGTTAGGTGAGTAGCTAAAGAAAGTGTTTTTTATGGAGGCAAGATGAATCAAGGGACACAGTATAAATAACAGGTTTTATATTCATCATACTCACAATGACCGGATAAAAACCTTT
>NW_011888806.1:12568491-12587325 GCF_000151845.1 Pteropus vampyrus
GAACATAAGATATGGAGACTTTACCCGCCTGAGTTCCGGGATTTGGGAGGCAGACAGCAGCCGTTACAAAGTGGATCAACTTTCTTCTCCCTAGACCAATGCAAGCATCAACCATTGCAGCCATGGTTCCTCGTTCCTCCTCTTTCTTTCCTCTTCATAAATCGTCCTCACAGTCTTTTCCGGTGTTCTTCCCCTGTTTCCCCGAGTACTCCACTTAAAGGTTCCGCTAGCAAAGCCTAGGGCCAGTGGAGGGAGCGGGGAGTGGGCGGGTTTTTCAATGCGCCTGCGCAGCACCTTTACGTTCTCGCCCTCACCGCGTCTCAAGCCCGCGACACTTTGATTGGATGAGAAGGCGGGCACCCACGTCTGTGCCCCCGCTTCCGGTCTGAGAACTATTAAGTCTCGGTCTTTCCCAAGGGTGGTTGGAGGGGTGTGCAAGCGTTACCTATTTTGCTACCGGCGCGCCTTGCCCTCCACTCACTGGGGTTTGGCGGCTGAGACACGGCGGACGACGTTCGGGCAGGGCCCTAGGCCCCTTCCATGGATGAATGTGTTTCGCGCATCCGCCGGCGTGTGTCTGTCCGCAAAAGGAACCGTCCTAGCCTAGGGACCATTTTTGCCACCCCCACCGAGGCCGAGCTCAAGCCCAGCAATGAGGAGGAGACGGAGGAGGAGAAGGCTGGGAGTCGGCGGCGGAAAACTGTGGGCGTGCAACCGCTCGAGGTACAGCCGGATCAGCTCTCAAATTCCCCCGAGTTCCTCATCCCATTTCCCGCGTTTGGGGCGATGATACAACCCAAGCCTCTTACTGCGCATACCCACTGAAAGAGGAGGAGTGGGAGGCCAGCTACAGAAGGCTTGCAACTAGAAACCACAAAATTTTGGCATTTCCCTTCTCGGGTGCAAACGTTTGACCAATTGTCTACTAGTCTTAGTGTACTTACCTTGGCTTTGTTATCGCTGTTAATTATCACTTGTAAGGTATTGCCTTGTTATCCTCGTTTTTATATAATGAAACGTAGACCCCCGAGACGGAAAAGATAACACACGCAGCAAGTTAAGTGGGATGACTGAGAGGCAAAGTCAGACTTGGAGGTTACTGCTGCTCCTGCTGTACTGATAAAATCTATTTATTGCACATGCATATGTGCTGAATAAGCTATTTACATTATCTAGATTTTACAATAGAAATCAGGCCCTGAGAAGTTAAACTACACTTGTGATTCCAATTCCTGTATTTTTAATCACTGCACTATATTACTATTCCAAATTTACATTCCTTCTGTTTAGTAGAGTACCTTAAGACAGCATACAGACTCTCCCTCTCAATTTCAAATTCCTAGGGACAGAATCTTCTTGGAGTGCCCGGTAGTACAAGCATGATTTTGTTACTGGCCACATTCTGTAGATTGGATTCTGGGTAGGGAAGGATAGTGCAGTTATCAGAACTTTTAGTGAGGTGACATCCCAAGAGATGTCTGTAAGTCCTGCTACCTCTTTAAGGATTTAGCACTGGATGAAGAATTAGGATCCCAGCATCACCACATGCTACGAGTGTAGTATAAGCAAGTTACCTACCCTCTCTGGGCCTCCATTTCTTCATCTGTAAAATGGGGATGATAATATCTGTTTCACAGGGTGATTTATATTTAGGTCTATAAGCCATGTGTGGCCATTTAATTATATACCTGGCATAATCCTAGGCTGAAACTTTTATTAATAAAGCTAAAATTGACCATAAATATTTTTGTTTTCTTTCCAGAATAATGATAGTGAAGAGGACATGTTTGGTGACTATGATAGCTTTTCTGAAAACTCTTTCTTAGCCCAAGTTGTTGACCTGGAACAAAAATACATGCAACTTCCTGAAAATAGGAAACATGATACAGACCTTGCCACTGAAGATCTTTGTTCAGAAAGCCTCAAACATAACAAAGTTAGCATTACCACTGTAGGCAGCTTTACTGAATTAAAAATGGGGGAGCACACAAAGAACCAGAGTGGTCATGAAGATGTCTCTATTGAACTTGGAGCTGATCTGTTGTATGAATTGCCTTCTTCACAGGTTTTATACTTCGGAAATGTGCAGAACTCTTCAAATGATTTTGGAGATCAGTCTACTAAAGAGAGGGATTGCAACTCCGCCTCTCTTAAGACTGTGAATGAAGAATTGCCCAATAATAGTGTAGAACAACCCCAACAAATCAATGCCTCTTCTCATGTCAGAACCAGTTCAGACGTGAATAGGAGAAAAAGTCTTAAAGATCATCTAAAAAGTGCCATGACTGGAAATGCCAAGGCCCAAACACCAATGTTTTCTAGGACTAAACAGCTCAAAGAAACTCTCCTATCTGAGGAAATTAATGTTGCTAAGAAAACAATTGAGTCATCATCAGATGACCTTGGACCTTTTTATTCATTACCCAGTAAAGTGAGAGACCTTTATGTTCAGTTCAAGGGAATTGAAAAATTATATGGTAATGCTTTTTGCTGGAATGGAAAAAATTTTGCCATTATTACCATAGTATTAGTGCAAATCTATAGGAAGCAGATACTTACATTGTCATATAGCTCATCTTAAATCAAAATGTCAGCCCTCTCTCAACCTATCCCTGACCTGCTAATACTGAACCTCTTTTCTTCCCTTCGTGGTCACAATTCTCAAACCTGTTATCCTGCTGTCTCCCTGTCTTCAACCTCAAATAATTCCCAATCCACTCCAACACTGGGTTCTGTGCTCTCACTTAAGATAAAATGACTCGAGTGTGTAAACTCAATGATAATTTTAGTTCTTACATGACTTCTTAGTAACTTACCTGACACAATTAACCAGACCCCTTTTGAAACACTCGTTTCTTGACTTCTTGACATTCCACTCCTGGTTTTTTCTCTGATTGTTTAGCTGCTACTCAGTTTTTTTAGCTGGTGTTTCCTTGGCTGGCTGGCTTTCTTCTCTACCAAAACTTAGTTGTTGGAATTCTTTTAACTACTGAGATGACTTGAGTGAAAGAAGTCAGTATTAGTAATACCACTGAATAAATATCTTTAAAGGTAGCTGAAGATTTATGTGCAAAGAATACTGATAACAATGTATCGTGATGTTTTTCAAAAATCCTGGGTTATTGCATATATTTCAAATATGTGTCATTTTAGACAAAAAGGGACAGTCACTGAAGATGAGCCTATCAACCAGTCACTTCATAAGTATTTCTGAAACTCTTTTCTTAGTATCTTAGGAACCATATGAAAGCATGGATTCTTATCTCGGAGAAGACAATCAGATTGGAGCAGTAGAACTACAGGAAACAGTCTAACATAAGACAAGTGTCTCATATATTCTAAATTGTGAGGTTTGTAGTTTAAGAGCTAATGATGTGTATTGCTCTTGAAGTAGATGTTAACTTCCCATCCTTTGCTTTTCTCCTAGCACCTTATTCTTATTTTAATCTGCATCTCCTACCAGAATGAATATCCTGAGGAGAGGGCTCTGTCTAACTCATCTTTTTATTACGTAACTAGCTCTGTGCCTGGTGCACTCTGATAGGTTCTCAACTGCTGGGGTTGTCAGCTGAGGTATGAATTCTGGTCACTTAAACGCAAGTTTAGCAATCTGAGCCTTAGTTCCTGATCTGTTAAAAAGGAATGATGGTGATGATGATGATAATAATAGTTTTCTTGCAAGTTATGTGTCAAGGACATTGCAAATTAGACTTTATATTGGTAGCTTTGAAGTATGAACTTTGGTAAATAACTTTTTAAATCTCCTTTTGTAAATCTTGCTTAATGTCGTGAACAGTTTAAAACAATTATGTGTGCTGTTTTTCATTGAATTAAAGCATGACTTTCAAAGTGCAGTTTCACCTGAACTGAAACTTGAACTAGTATCAGCATCACTTGAGCACTTGTTGAAATGTACATTCTCAGGCCCCACCCCGACCCGAATCAGAACCTCTGAGAGTGAGACTAGCAGTCTGCTTTCACAAGCCCTCCAGGGAATTCTGATGTGCCAAAAATTTGAGAACCACTGAGCTAGAGAACCTCCACTTTATACTGTTATTTTTGCTTTTTTATAGTAGAATTAAATATTTAATGTGTTTTATTTAAATGTTGAGAACTAAGTTAATTTGCTTTTTTAATGTTTGAAGATAAACAATATTCTTAAATATTTGTTATTTTAGTCATTTTATACTTTAAAAATCTGAGTTGGATAAAATGTAGATATGGCCAAATATTTTTACATAAATATCTGCAGTGTGATAACTAATAGGTGATACCAGTCTGGAGTATTTTTTAATATTTATTAAATTTAAGGATTTAAGTATTTTTGACATTTTTTTAAGATCTTTTTACTGAAATATTTTTAAAGTAAAAATAGTACATATTTATTTACAAAAATTTGAGAATCACCAAAAAAAGCACAATAAGTCACTTGTAACTGTCATTCATGTATAACTGTTTTAATACCTTTGTAATATGTCCTGTTAATCATTTTTTAATTTTTTGGGAAAACATGCAAAATATTCAAGCCCATCTTTTCTATGCATATATTGTTTTCTAATACTGGGTTTATACTATCCAACACACATGTATAATCTGTTTTTTTCATTTAACTGTATTGAGCATAAATCTACTCCCTCATTTTCAAGCTGCAGAGAATTACATCATATGATCGTGCAAAAATTTATTCAACCTTTATCCCCTCAGTGGCTCTTTGTTATATATAAACAGTGCCATGATGAACATCTTGCACATAATCTTTCTGTGTGTCCTTGCTTTTATTTCTATGTGTGTAGAGTTCTAGAAGTAATACTACTAGATCAAAGATAATGTGCAGTTTTATTTTTGATACTTCTAGAATGCTTCCCAATAAACCATACACAGGGAATGCCTGTTTGTCTCCACTCTAGTCAGCTGTGGATTTTACATGCATAGGCCTTTTTTTTTTCCTTACTTATTTGTTTTATTTGTTTGCCAACCCAATAGGTAACAGTTAAGCATCTTTTCATATGTTATTAGCTATTGCATTTCTCCCTGCAGTGAAATACCTTGCCACATCTTTTGCCCATTTTTCTAGTGATAAAATACTGGTGCATGTTTTGCAGACTTCTAGTGATCCAGGTTGTCAAATTATCCTTCAGAGTAGTTATACTAGTTTTTATGCCATGTTTTGGATCTGACGTAATGCCATTCATGAATTCCATCTTGCTAAACTGTGGAAACCCTAGATATGCCAGTAAATAATCCTAGTTTTTTATGGTTTAAACTCAGTTTAAGATGGTATTAAGTCCATTAAAAATTCAGCTCCCCTATGAAAGCTAGTTGAATAGTCTTTCTTGGTTTGTAAAAAATCTCATATTTTTTCCTTCTCCCCCTATTTTTCTGTAAGATGGTGTTTTGATGAATGAGAAAGGGAAGCTTCACAATCTCCTTGCAGAATGTAAGAGGAAGGCCTTAAAATTCACACAGATCTTTGTACTGTCTTGTAGCTGCTCTGGTGACCCAGATGATGCCTCTTGTCCAGCAGGCACTGCCTGCCCTGTTGGGATCTTAAACCTAAGTCTGCAACTGGCAAGTAGGTGTGCTAGTTGCCCACCTCGCTGAGCAGATCTGAGTTAGAATTAGACTCTTCACTGGTTGTGCACATCACACATTGGAGATTTTTGACATTTAATATTGATGTGTGATTACATTTATCATTATAAGAACTACACAGGGTGGGATTTGATTTTTCCTTCATAGAAAACTTGATTTGAGATTTAAATTGTAGAGGGGAAAATAATGCTTGTTATTTTTTTTAATTCCACAGAATGGCAACATACTTGCTTAACACTGAATTCTGTGCAAGAAAGAAAAAATTTAATATATTCCTTGCCAACAAGTGGTGGAAAGACCCTCGTAGCTGAGATTTTAATGCTACAAGAACTGCTTTGCCGGCGCAAAGATGTTTTAATGATCCTACCATATGTGGCAATTGTCCAAGAAAAGGTGTGATTTTTTTTTTAACAAGTGATATTTGCTAATGTTATTTTGGCATTAAGATATGAAAAGTAGCATAAATACAACTTTTTATTGACTGAGAAGAGGTACTTCTTTTAATGATGAAGAATTAATATTTTTAGAATGTACAAAAGCAGTATGGAGCACTTAACTGAAAATCTCTTCTGGTACTAATCACCTGTTGCAGAAAGAATTATTTTTCTAAACTGGTGGGTTAAACTCCATTATAAATGTCTACTGATTTTAGCTTGCTTTGAATTATATCATCAAAATAAATGAGTTATTCTGATAATTTTATATCAGAAGAGACAGTTGAAATTTATTTTCTTATATATTATCTAGTTTAAAAGTTCATTTTGTAAAGATCAACACATTAAGTACGACATTTCTTAGTTATACATGTCCTATCCATGACCAGATAGTATCCCCTTGATTGATATTAAACACAATTTTAGATTTTTTAAATCTCTGTGTGCACTTTAATAATTAGAGTTCTTATTTACGGGGAGTTTTTTGTTTGTTTTGTTTTGACTAATATTCTAGATTTCAGGTTTGTCAAGTTTTGGTATAGAACTGGGTTTCTTTGTTGAAGAATATGCCGGAAGCAAAGGAAAATTTCCTCCAATTAAAAGAAGGGAAAAGAAATCACTATATATTGCCACTATTGAAAAAGGACATGGTCTGGTCAACTCCTTGATTGAAACTGGAAGGATTAGTAGTCTGGGTCTGGTTGTTGTGGATGAGGTGGGTCACTGCTTTTATAACTTATCAACATTTTTATTATACTAACATTATTATGTGGATCTGCTTAGTACCTTTATGAGAATAAATGATATATTTTAATACATAGAAGATACAGATGAAAACATTTCATACTTGGTAATATTAAATTCGGTTTTGTGTCAAGTGTTTCTTGAATAGAAAATATATTTGTATGTATATTCAATTTTACAGGACTTATGAATTCCAGATGTGTCAAGATGTTGCCCCCAAACCTCATTAACTTAAAATACCAGTGAAATAATGCATATATGCTCTAGTTGCAACATCCAAAATGCTTAAGTTATAAAGACTACTGCTTTTCATACAAATATATGCCTGTTTTATATAAGTATTATATGCAGATCTATTTTTTCTCTTTTTTTTTAAAAAAAAAATCTCCAGTTGCACATGATTGGTGAAGGAAGCCGTGGCGCTATACTAGAAATGACCCTAGCAAAACTCCTCTACACTAGCAGTAAGTATTTTTTCAAATGTCGTCACTAATTGATTTTTAATAAAATGACCTATAAAAGACTTAATTTATCAGTAGCTAGATTATGTAACCTAGAGTAAGATACTTAAGCTTTCTACTTTAGATTTTTATTTTAAGGTAAGCTTTTAAATTTTTGTTGGAAGAATACATGAATGAGGATAATTGTGAAGATAAGTGAAATTAACATTTGAGGATGTCCTTCATTATCTTTCACTTACTATCTGTGTGTGCTTAGGCAGGTGACTCAACCTTTCCGTTTCTTCATCTATAAAATAGGGATAATAATGATACTGACCTGATAGGATTGGTGTGAGGATTATATGAGTTAACATATGTGAAACATTCAGCAATGCCTACCACATAGCACTCAATAAGTTTGCTGCTGCTGCCACCATCAGTATCATCATCATCACCATATTAATAATGCAATATATTCAAGTAGTCATTTTAAATAACTATTTTGCAACACGAGATATTCTTTAAACATACATGAAATATTAATCCTAGATGCCTTCTCTACTATTTAATAATATGCTATTACAATAACTTAGCTTATATATGCAAAAATTAATTATAAAGGTCAAATCCTAGGAATTATTTTTAAAATTTTAATAGCAATGGTATTTGGACATATTTTAGCACTTTATAATCATTCATTCAAAAAACATTTATTGAGTGTGTGCCAGGCACTACTTTAAGTGCTAAGGATACAACAGTGAATAAAAGAAAGTCCCTGCCTTCATTAAACACATTTTAGCACAAGTGAACAGACAATAAGCAGATAAACAAGAAGACATATGGTGTGTCAGATGGTGACATGTTCTATGGAAAAATATAGAGAAAGAGAGGAGAAAGATCACCTACTTGTCAAATCCAGTGTACAGTGATTATTCTTGTCTCAACTTTTCTTCAACATTTAACTATCATTATTTATTTATTTATCTATTTATTTATTTGTTTGTTTGTTTTTATGGTGACATTGGTTAACAAAATCCAGTAAGTTTCAGCTGTACACTTTAACAGTAAGGCATATATGTATTTACACTGCGTGTTCACCTCCCATACTTAGATTTCTTTCTGTCACCTCATATTTGGCCCCTTTTGCCCTGTCGTCTTCCTCCCTCCCTGCACTCCCTACCTTCTGGTAACCACTAGTCTATAGTCCATGTCCATGAGTCTCTGTTTGTTTCTCCTGTTCATTTGTTGTTTATATCTCACATATAAGTGATATCATGTGATTTTCAACTTCTTCTGTCTGGCTTATTTCACTTAGCATGATTTTCTCAAGGTCCATCTATGTTGTCGCAAATGGCAGTATTTCATCTCTTCTTATGGCTGAGTAATATTCCATTGTATATATGTACCACAGCTTCTTTAGCCAATCATCTATCGTAGGACACTTCGGTTGCTTCCATGTCTTGGCCACTGTGAATAATTTTATTGTCTCAGCTTTTCTTCAGAATTTGACTGTTTATCATTCTTTTTTCCTTTGTGTACTGCAACATCATTCTCTCTTGGTTTCTCTACTCTCTCTCTGTGTAAGCGGGATCACATGGAAAAATAGCATAGCATACTGTCTGAGGACAGACTCTGGAACTAGATTCAAATTTTAGCTTACTTCTAACCACATACATGACCTTAAACAAGTTGTAGTAACTGTGCCTCTCTTTCCTTATGCCTCAAAAACGGATGATAGTAATAGAACCTTCCTCACTGAATTGCTGTGAAGATGGCATGAGTTAATATTGTAAAGCATCTAGCATAGTACCTACACATAATGGAGATGTGTTTGCTATTACTGTATACTTATTCATCTTTCTACACCAGTACCTTAGACTTATATTTTTAAATGAAATTAATATCTTTAGTTTTTCCTTCCTGTTCTCCTTTGTGACACTTCATTCTAAGCATGTTTATTATGTATATTGGTGTTACCATAGAGTCATCTTAGTCTCTTCTCTTGTGTCCTACTTCATACTGTTTCTGCTAATTCTTATCCATACTCAGGATATCAAGTGCTTACTGTGTGCTAATGGCTCCTGATCTGTATTTCCAGCTTATAGTTCCCTTCTCAGTGATATCATCTGCCAACTGGACACTCCTACTTGAATATCCTGTGAACAGCTGAGATTCACGTCCAAGTCTATTTTTACAAACCCATTCTTCAGTCTGAATTCCCTGCCACCGTCTGCCAGCCAGCCAAGCCAAAATCTTAAATTCTAACTCTTGCACATTCTGTTGGCAAGCAAACCCTATCTGGTCTACCTTATAAATACATTTTTTAATTCTCTCCCTCCTGTCCCTCATGCTACTAAATCTTCAGATTAATACCTCATCCTTTCTTACCTAGATTACCACAGAGATCAACACAGACTTTTGTCTGCCTTCAGTCTTGATCACTACCCTCTCCCTCACCAAATCTGTCTTCTCTAGAGCAGTCAGAATATTTCACAAATGCAAATCCCCTATTTATAGTCCTTCCATAGCTTCCCATTTCTGCATAAATCCCAATTTTCTGAGGACAGCCTTTCTTTAATTGGCCACATGTTCACCTCTTCAGCTTCATAGTCCACCCTTATGGAGTGGGAAGGGACAATGCTTATTCCTCTTTCAAATAACATCTTGAGTGATAAAATTTCAAGATTAAAGATAACAGCAGTGAAAAAGCACTGGCCAAGAAGGCCTCTTTGTTTTTTGATAGCTAAGTGGAAAGCAGCAATTTTGTACTGCCTGGGAAGTCATGCAGCTTCATGAGTTTCACGCCATCTTTATTTTAAAATAAAGAAAACCTGATAGCAAGATTCCATAAAGAATTTTTCATGTGGCAAGAGTTCTGGACTCATTCAGCCCTACATCCTACACTGTCCGTCTGCATATGACTGTACCCATAGAAACTGTTGTAGCTCTTCGTAAAGATAGTTAGCAACAACTATGTATACACTCATTATTGTTTAGAAGTCTTAATAAAGATCCTATTTCTTGCTAAGTTTGAAATTTTATAAAATTCTAAATAGTAACTTTTAGGATATGAGAAATATTTTATTCTTTAACTGCCAGATAAATGCTCTGATAATATATTTATATTTTTCTTACACAACCCTACCCTTTTACCAAAGCACTCAGGAATTTAGAACACAAAAAGGTTGCTAAAAATTATTATGGTATATTAAGTAACAAATTTTTCTCAATACTTTGGATTTTTTTCGTAGAAACAACTCAAATTATTGGTATGAGTGCAACATTGAACAATGTTGAAGACCTACAAGAGTTCCTTCAAGCAGAATATTACACCAGTCAATTCAGACCAGTATGTGCCTGAGGTTTGCACTGTATCGATTCGTTGTGTATCATCTTACTTAGAAACAAAAGTAATTAATGTACCATATAAAAAAATTCCATAAAGTAGCAAAGGGCCATAATTCCATTTACCATGGCTATATGCTAATAAGCTTGAGTTTGAATATAGAGAATGTGAACTCTGTGGGGTCAAGAGATCTTGGCTTGGGTCACAACTATATCTGTAGCACTTGAAACAGTGCCTGGCCCATGGGCCTTCAATGAATATTTATTGAATGAAATTTTCCAGACCCATTCTATTTTTCCATTTCTTATTCTCTGAGGTAAATATTTTCATTTGTCAAAATTTAGTGATTTATGTTTTGATTTATTGGCACATTAAAACTGTTATCTCAAAAGTTAAAATACTTATGCTTTGGTAGTTATAATGCTTCTTAAACATGTTTAGACTTAACATGGATTTAAATTTAAACTTCTCAATAATAGCATTCCCAAAATTCTTGAAGAAAGTAAATAATGTTTCTGTCTGCACTACTAATGTGCATGTTCTGTCTCTAAATGGATTTTCAGGAAATGATTTTTGAGAATTACCAAATTTTAATTTGAAAGTTGATGTTTTTACATTTGCACCAAATATGAAAATTTTCAAGGATATTTTCTGACGTTAATTGTAAAATTAGATGCTGTTCTTTTAAAAATTCAATGAGCTGTATTCACAAAGTTTTTAGTCTATTAATACTTAAATTAAAAATAATATATATGGTGGTACTTAGAATGAAAACTGATGACTAATAAAACAAATATTTTAGATCTTGAGAAATAATACAAATAACTCCTTAATAAGAGATAAAAAGTGCGAACACTTAACTCATTTGTACTTCTTGTGAAAAATAAGAAAGTGTATGGTTTCCATTTAGATATGTGGCTATTCAATTCAGAAGTGTTTTTTGAGGATATTAATCCCTATTTTGATTTAATGGGGGAAAAGAGACTTAAAAAGAGAAATGGTAAAGAAAATACTTTTAAGTTAAAGCATATTTTACATAACCTTAGAAAAGCTAAAATTTTTGTGTAGGTGTCCTTTACAGCATGTTTTACAAAATATATAACTCTCGAAAAAGGAACTTATATGTGTTGTTAATTGCAAATATCCTTTTAATCCAAGGTCGAATTAAAAGAATATCTGAAAATAAATGATTCAATATGTGAGGTTGACAGCAAAGCTGAGAATGGCATGACTTTTTCACGTCTTCTTAATTATAAGGTAACGTTAATAACCCTTGAACCCAAGGCTCCCAGACTTTGTGCCCAAGTACCCCGGGGCACCACAGAAGAGTCACGTGGATACCATGGATGAGCTTAGATTTTTTGAAAGAAACCTGTGATGCTTGACATCTGTTAGATACCATACAAACTGCTGGTTCGAGGTAGTTAGTTTCCAGTTTCAACATTAGATCACACAACATACCTTTTATGATATTGTACTTTTGTGAAGTTGGGTATTTTTGCAGTTATTGTAAACAGATAGCATGTGAAAATCAATATGGGACAGGAAATGAGGGTAGCTATGTCCAATCTAATTCCAGATTTGAAAGATTACAGTGCCCAGTTGTGTGCACACCTCATTAATGGGCTGTTGTGGTTATTTAAGAATGAAATAAATATTTTTTTATTCAATTGATGTATATTATTTATGTAGACAGCTACTATGTTGTGAGGTAATGTATACTCATTAAGTTTTTAGACCTAACTCCCCAATAAACAAAACTGTTAGATCTTTTGACCTTGGGGCTCCATGAACCAAGAAAGTTTGGAGACCGCTCCCTTAAACATTTATTCATTTATCAATAACAGCAAAAAGGAACATTTGTGGGCTATGTATTCAGATACTGGAGTATGAAAATGTTAATGTCCACCCCACTAGTGTTCTATAACATATGAAGGGTATTTAAAAGGAGGAAGGATTTTACAAGTTTTAGAATTCTATGAATTCTAATTCATATTTCATTTTCAGGAAGTCAGAGAAAGTGAGGAGATTTTAAAATACTATGTTTTTCTCCATGTTCTTTGAGTTCCTTGTGCCTGCTTGATAAATATATTTTTTATTTCTGAAAATATGTCTCGTAGTATGAATCTGCTTCTTTGAAACTATTAGTAATCATTAAAGGTATATCTATCTTATTTACACAGCCCATTGACTATTATTAGGATCAATTTGTGTTTCTGTGGACATTTTTGTACTGCTTTGGTGGAGATGGGCATGCAGTGGAGTTATTAATAACATTACCTGTTTTCACTTCTTTAATTTTAAACTAAATATACCGAACAATCCTAATAACCTAAAAGTGAGACTTAACATTTTGATGTTTAATATAGGTTTCATTTTTTCTATTAAATGATAAGATTTATTAAATCAGAAATTCAAAATTATGGGTCATTTACTTACCTTTCAAAGCATACTGGTAAAATGACAGGCTTTTATGATTGCTAACTGCCTTGTTGCTACATCTTGTTGTGCAGTATTCTGATACTCTGAAAAAGATGGATCCTGATCACTTGGTAGCATTGGTGACAGAAGTTATTCCCAATTATTCCTGCTTAGTTTTTTGTCCCACAAAGAAGAACTGTGAAAACGTAGCAGAAATGATATGCACATTTTTAAGCAAGTATGTTAATCTTTTAAAAATATTCTTTTCTGTTTTATTTTTATCATGATTTACATGCTATGTATTCTATTTATTCAGCAAGCACTAATTACTTTTTGCAGAACTTTAGGTTAAGTTGTTATATTAGATTCTAAAGGCCTGACCCTGAAGAAATTTTAACTGAAATTTACATATGTGAAATATCCAGAGAAAAAATTCTAAGGCTACATAGAAGAGAATGCTAACATACTACCTTAGATCAATTATTCTCAACTTTGACTGCACAGTGAATCGGGGCTTTTAAAAATGCCAGTGCCCAAGCTATATCTTAGGCTAATTAGAATATCTGGGGATGGCACCCAGACATCATTTTGTGAAGCTCCCCAGGCAAATCCAGCTTGCAGCCAAGGTCAACCACTGGCTGAGGTAGTCAAAGGACTAATCACTATAAACGCTGCGGGGATAAATTATATCTTCATCTTAATTTTCTCTTTAACTAAATACTATTGCCTTTGTTTTCTTAGTAAGCTTCACACTTAAGCTGTTAAGACATTTGAATTGAATTTCCTATGTAATCAAGAAGTTTATTGGTTTGTAATTTTATAATATTTTAATATTGGCTCTGTTATACTCACTGAGATAAGTATAATGTTATTTTAAGTATGAGCAGTTCCGTTTTTTCTGTACCTGTTTGTCCCATGCGTAGTTTTATTTATTTTTTTTTTTTCAGACTTTTGGCCCATTAGCCTGTACTATATAGCCTACCCTGGATTCTAATCTAGTCATCCTCCACCTCCTCTCCCAATCCTTCTGGCAGGATTGGTCTAAAATAACGTTAAATTAATTGAATAATACAAAGATACAGACTTCAGGATAAAGTCTAGAAGTTTCCCATTTGGTAACTAATAATGTACCTTTACAGTGATGATGTTGATTATAAAAGCCTAAGGAAATTAAATTATCATTGAAGTATTTCCAGTAAATCACTCATTTTCTTATAATTTAAGATAAGATAGCACTGGCTAAGTAATATGGAAATTTAGAGACTAACAATTGACTAGGAGATATGAGGTTTATAAATTATACCTTTCACTTATTTTGCTTTCTGATGTTAATAGTTTATTTGTGTCATACATGTTTATGTTTAATATGGAAGCATTTAAAATTTGGGTTCTGCAACCCTTAATTAATTGTAATTGATACTTGATACTTGCTTCAAGAGATAGGAATTAATGCTTTATTTCCTAAGGAAAATTTCCTCTAAGATATATTTTCCATATTACTTGCTGTTTTTGTAAGCTAAAGATTCTAAGCATAGTTTAGTCCCTTTTTTGTGGCTGTTGGCTAAAATGTTAAGTCATATTTAGATGATACCTTTTATATTCTGTATTTTTGGTATAGATGAAGTGAAATCTAGGGCTAAATGGGTTCTGATCTCAATGGCTTTAAAAATAATTTCTTAAGAGCCCTGGGATATCAACTTGTATCTTAATTGTTTGCCTCCTTATCTTAAATTTTTGTGGGAATCAGGCACAGTAAAATCACCTGAGCAGTAGAATATGGCTATGTATCTATTTAAATACAAAGACTGAAGCAGATTTTTCTTAAGTGATTGTCACAGTCTCAAGGAATATTATCTTTTTTGTAGCTTTAATTCCTTTGACTTTTAGTCACAAATGTCTTTTAAACACCATTTGCTGACAACTGCCAAAGCTCTGGTCATATTACTTTCCCTAAAAATCTTCCTAAAGTGTTTCTTAACCTAGATACCTAAGTGTTTCTTAGCCTGAAATTCAGGCTAAGATCTGCCTCAGCTTACTCTTCCTTCCTTATTTCTTCTACTTTTCATTCGCCCTGCGATTCATTCATTCTGAACTTTGATCATGCCTTTCATCATGCTTTACCCTATGTCAAGAATGCAACTGACAAGCAATTATCTGCAAAAATGCCCTATTTTAAAAATTTGTATAAGCACTGTCTTTTAATTATTTGTGAAATGGTGATTGAAAGGTACTAAATATTTGCTCCACTTCAAAAAAGGAATGATTAAAATTGATGAAAAAGCAAAAGAAAAAAAAATATTGCCACTTCTTTAACATCTGTTCTTCAAGACCCAGAACAGATCTCAGGTTCTCCCACAAAAACTTTCTCTTTACAACCATCTGGTCAGTTATAGATATTGTCTCCCTTCTCTAAAATTTTATGGTGATTATCCATTATTCTCACGGCATATAAGACTTAATTCCTTGAGAAGGGCTCATCCAATACATTCCTTTCAGGACCTTGCACACTGGCTGGAAAATAGCAACAGAACATCTATGGCTCCCCTACTCAGCTGTCACTTGTGATTCCTGCACTTAGGACTCGACCACCTTCTTCCCAATTCTTCATTGTTCTTTTGTCTCCTTGCCTCCCATTTCTCAATGTCTTATGAAATTACTTCTTCAGTGAACACCAGCCAGAGCTCTATCCTTCCCATGAAGGAGACTGAAACAACACAAGGTTGTATATATTATATTTATATCTTGGACAATATTTGCTTGCTACTGGTATTCAGAAGTTGTTGCTTTACATTTAAATGGTAATTAGTTATAGCTTTTCTTTCTTTTCTCTTCTAAATGGAATTTAAAACAATATGTGCTCCTAGATATGGAGACATTATTGGATATTATTGAGGCTTCTAAAATACAAGTGTGTAGACAGTGTTTTACATATAATATGTATGATTTAATAATGTATGTTTCCATCTTAAGAAAATTTATAATTTAAAATAAAATAAATCATCTTCAGTAAAGATATACAATCTGGTGAAAAATAATCGTATCATCTAGAGCAGGGAAGGGACTTAACCTGGTGTCCATAGTGTCCATGGATTCATAGGAAATACAGAAATAAACTTCAGGAAGTCCATGAACCCTCTGAAATTTTAAGCAAAGTATTGTGTTTATGTGAATATTTGTTTTTTTTCTTAGCGTTAATCAGATTTTCACAATGCTCTGTGATCCACACAAAGGTTGAGAGAGAATGCCTAGGAGTTTATGAAATCAGAATCAACTTTCTAAGAACATTTAAGTACCTATAGCAATGAAATTAGTACATTTTTTAAAAAGAATATTTACATGCATCTACTAAAATTAAAATGCTAGGCACTTTGTAACTATAAGATCAAAGTTCATCAGTCTAACATATCTTTTCCCTAGAGAATATATGAAACACAAGGAGAAAGAAAAACAGGAGGTGATTAAGAACTTGAAGAATATCAGCAGTGGCAACCTGTGTCCTGTTTTAAAGCGCACGATCCCATTAGGAGTTGCTTATCACCATAGTGGTTTAACAAGTGATGAAAGGAAGCTCTTGGAGGAGGCCTATTCCACAGGAGTTCTCTGCCTTTTAACCTGCACATCCACCCTAGCAGCAGGTGTTAACCTACCAGCTCGAAGGTGAGATATAAGTTAACTGTTGGCCAGGCTCAAAACTTCAGTTCCTAGCTTGCCAGGAGTTTTGTTGTTGTTTTATTCTTTCTCAGTAGTGGATGAGAATTTATCAAATGTTTTTTCAGTATTTGCTGAATTGATTGTTTGGTTTATTTTCTTTAATATTTTAATAAAAAATAACAGTAGATTTCCTAGTATTTGAATTCCTTCTTTCTTTTGTGTTCTACCTTTCTGGTTTTGATGTCAGGGTTTATTATCCTACTTGTATAGAAACAGAAAGCTGTCTCATCTGAAAGAGTTTACTTAACATAGTGATTTTCTTGAAACCTTAAAGAACGCATTCAGAAAGACTTTTAAGTCCAGTATCTTTTTTTAGAGTAGATCTTCAATTACCTTTTCAGTTGTTACCAAAGCTGTAAGCCTGCATAATTGATTTCTGTTCTTTATAATTTGTGACTTTAAAATTTGTGACATTTTTTCAAGTAAATGGTGAATTTTTATAAATCATCCATGGGTATATTTTCTGTTGGGTACGCAGTTTTCTATGTCTCAGTGAAATCACAGTTATTGATCATGTTATCAGCTGCTCTGTTTTCTATTTGTGATTCCTTGGTCTGTCAATTTTAGAGAGATGTTTTAGTCTCCCACTATAATTATGGAGATGTCATTTTCTCCTTTTTGCATTTCTAGAAATGTTTACTTCATATTTCAAAACTATTTAGGTATACAAAGGTTTACTCTAAATATCTTGTTGCTGAATTATATCCCCTATCAATAAAATAGGTCCTTGTTTTTCTCATTTAGTGATTTTACTTGGAATACTAGGACTACATTTTTTTGCCATTTATATATTTTTCCATTCATTTATTTTCAACCTCTGTCACTGATTTAGTTTTCCATTTTCAGGCAATTGGAGAAAAAAATAGGAAGTTACATATCCTATTTCTCTTACTCTAATTGTTACTCTTAAAATTTTAACAATTGTAATCAAATGTTTTCTAACATTGTAGAATTAATCAATAATTATATTCTCTCTCGAATGAGTCTTCTTAGCATTTGTATACCCTCCTATTGCCTCATGTACGTATGTTGCAGTTAACTAGAATTTTAGTTCCAGATTTTTAATTTTCTTTCATCTTATAATCAGTAACTATTTAAACTTATCTATAAATTATACTTGTTTTTCCTTACCTCTCATATCATACATCTTTCTTCTGTGATTCATATTTTATTTTGCCATCCTTGAGTAATTATTGTTTTAAATGCTGCATTTGGGGTAAAAAAAATTTCCCCTTTTTCTTTCTTTTTTACTGTTTTAAAGATTTTGTTCTTTAACATTTTATTTGTCTTAATTTTTATTTTTCTCCCCCTCTCACTCCCCTCTGGTAACCACTAGTCCATTGTCCATGTCCATGAGTCTCTGTTTGTCCTGTTCATTTGTTGCTTTTAGGTTTATATAACACATGTAAGTGATACCATGTGATTTTCAACCTTTTCAGTCTGGCTTATTTCACTTAGCGTGATTATCTCGAGGTCCATCTATGTTGTCACAAATGGCAGAATTTCATCTCTTCTTATAATTGAGTAATATTCCATTGTATATATGTACCACAGCTTCTTTAGCCACTCATCTGTGGTAGGACACTTCGATTGCTTCCATGTCCTGGCCACTGTGACTAATGCTGCTATGAACATCAATGTGAAAATATCTTTTCAGATGAGTTTTCAAGTCTTTAGGGTAAATACCCAGTAGAAGGATTGCTGGCTCATATAGTAGATCATTCTTAGTTTTTTTGAAGAACCTCCATACCATTTTCCATAGTGCCTGTACCGATTTGCAGTCCCACCAGCAGTGTAAGAGGTTCCTTTTTCTCCACATCCTCTCCAACATTTGTTATTTCTTGGCCTGTTGATTATAGACATTCTAACAGGTGTGAGGTGGTATCTCATTGTGGTTTTGATTTGCATTTCCCTAATAGCTATCGATGTTGAGCATATTTTCATATATTTATTGGCCATTTGTATGTCCTCTAGGGAAAAGTGTCTGCTCAGGTCTTCTGCCCATTTTTTGATCAGATTGTTTGTTGTTATTTTTTTGTTGTTATTGAGTCGTATGAGTTCTTCGTATATTTTGGATATTAGGTGCTTATCGGAGGCGTTGCTTGCAAATATATTTTTCCATTTGGATGATTGTCTCTTTACAATT
>NW_011888806.1:12587375-12588229 GCF_000151845.1 Pteropus vampyrus
GTATGAGTTCTTCGTATATTTTGGATATTAGGTGCTTATCGGAGGCGTTGCTTGCAAATATATTTTTCCATTTGGATGATTGTCTCTTTACAATTGTTGACAGTTTCTTTGCTGAACAGAAGCTTTTTAGTTTGATGTAGTCTAATTCATTTATTTTTGCTTTTACTTCGCTTGCTTTTCAAGTCAAATTCATAAAATCCTCTTTTAGTCCAAGGTCCTTGAGTTTAGTTCCTATGTTTTCTTCTACGCATTTTATTGTTTTAGGTCTTATATTGAGGTCCTTAATTCATTTGAGTTAATTTTGGTGTGTGGTAATAGACAACAGTCTAGTTTCATTCTTTTGCAGGTGGCTTTCCAATTTTCCCAGCACCATTAATTGAAGAGGCTTTCCTTTCTCCACTGTATGTTTTGGCTTTTTTGTCAAAAATTATTTTCCCATATGTAAATATGGGTTTAGTTCTGGACTCTAGATTCTGTTCCACTGGTCCGTGTATCTGTTTTGCTACCAATGCCATGCCGTTTTGATCGCTGTCACTCTGTAGTATAATTTGAAGTCGGGCAGAGTGATGCCTCCAGTCTCATTCTTTTTTCTCAGGATGGCTTTGGCAATTCAAGGTCTTTTGTGCTTCCATATGAATCTGATGATTTTTTGTTCTATTTCTTTAAAAAATGCTGATAGGATTTTGATGGCGATTGCGTTAAATCTGTATAATGCTTTAGGTAATATGGTCATTTTAACTATGTTGATTCTTCCGATCCAAGAACACGGAATATCTTTCCATTTCTTTGTATCTTCTTCGATTTCTTTTAATAAGGTCTTATAGTTTTCATTATATAGGTTCTTCATATGTTTC
>NW_011888806.1:12588979-12590660 GCF_000151845.1 Pteropus vampyrus
CTTTTTATTTCTTCTCTGACCCAGTTATTCTTCAGTAGCATGTTGTTTAATCTCCATGTATTTGTGGTTCTTTCTGCTTTCTTTTTACAGTTGATCTCTAGTGGCAAAGCATTATGATCAGAGAATATGGCTGGTATGATTTCAACCCTCTTATATTTGTTGAGACTATCTCTGTGTCCCAGTATGTGGCCAATCCATAAAAATATTCCATGTGCACTAGAGAAGAATGTATAAGCAGCTGTTTTGGGATGGAAGGCTCTATAAATGTCCGTTATGTCCAGTTGGTCTAATGTATCATTTAAGGATGTTATTTCCTTATTGATTTTCTGTTTGGATAATCTATCCATATCTGACAGTGGAGTATTTATGTCCTCTACTATGATAGTGTTTTGGTCTGTTTCTCCCTTTAGTATTTCGGGGCTCCCCGATTGAGAGCATAGATATTAATAAGTGTTATGTTTTCTTGGTGCATGATTCCCTTTATCATTATGAAGTGTCCCTCAGTGTCTTTCTTTACCTTTTTGATTTTGAAATTTATTTCGTCCAATATTAGTACCACTACTCCCACTTTTCTCTGAATGCCATTTGCTTGAAATATCATTTTCCACCCTTTCACTTTGTGTCTATATTTGTCTTTGGAACTGAGATGTGTCTCCTGGAGGCAGCATATGGTTGAGTTTTGTTTTTTGATCCAGTCTGTGCCTTTTTATTGGTGAGTTCAGTCCATTTACATTTAGGGTGAATATTGCAATATGAGGTATTCTTATAGACATTTTATCTTTTGCTTTCTCATAGCTCGGTGTTTCCATTGCTTCCTTGTCCTTGTGTTTCTGTTTTCTTTATTTTGGTTGGCTTTTGTGGGTTTTCCCTCCAGTCCTTCTTTTTTTATATTATATACTTCAGTTCTGAATCATCTGTGGGTGGTTACCATTACAAATTTGTAAAGGATAGTAATATATATACAGTCACATAGTTATATATATACAGTCATCCTGCATGTGCCTTATCTTCATTCCCCTTTTTGAATTTGGATCTTTGAATCTTCCTTTTTCAGTCATTGTTATCTCAGTTTGTCCCTATGTATGCTGAATGTTCATTACTATTTTGCTATAGCAATTCTCTTCTTAATGTTTAAGCTTATAATGCCCTGTTCTTAGTAAGGGTTCCATTCTTCTGCTTCTCTCAGTCTGCTAGTCACCTTACTCCTAATTATGTATTTTTTTTATCATTTTGTTTTAGGTGAGCTGACCCCTTTCAGTATTTCCTGTAGCGCAGGCCTCGTAGTGAGAATTCCTTCAATTTTTATATGTCTGGAAAGGTCTTGATTTCTCCTTCATATCTAAAGGAGAGCTTAGCTGGATACATTATTCTTGGCTGATAGTTCCTTTCATTTAATAGTTTGAATATTTGATTCTATTCCTTTCTGGCTTGTAAGGTTTGTGCTGAGAAGTCTGATGATACTCTAATGAGTTTTTCTTTATAGGTTACCATGTGCTTTTCCCTGGCTGCCCTGAGAATTCTGTCTTTGTCGTTGATTTTTGATAATTTTATTAAACTGTGTCTTGGTGAAGGCCTTTTTGTTGAGATATTGGGTGTTCTGTTGACTTCTTGAATTCCAAGCTCCAGCTCATTCCTTAGATTTTGGAATTTCTCATCCACTATTTGTCTGAAAATGGTTTCT
>NW_011888806.1:12590710-12606121 GCF_000151845.1 Pteropus vampyrus
ACCCTTTCACTTTGTGTCTATATTTGTCTTTGGAACTGAGATGTGTCTCCTGGAGGCAGCATATGGTTGAGTTTTGTTTTTTGATCCAGTCTGTGCCTTTTTATTGGTGAGTTCAGTCCATTTACATTTAGGGTGAATATTGCAATATGAGGTATTCTTATAGACATTTTATCTTTTGCTTTCTCATAGCTCGGTGTTTCCATTGCTTCCTTGTCCTTGTGTTTCTGTTTTCTTTATTTTGGTTGGCTTTTGTGGGTTTTCCCTCCAGTCCTTCTTTTTTTATATTATATACTTCAGTTCTGAATCATCTGTGGGTGGTTACCATTACAAATTTGTAAAGGATAGTTATATATATACAGTCACATAGTTATATATATACAGTCATCCTGCATGTGCCTTATCTTCATTCCCCTTTTTGAATTTGGATCTTTGAATCTTCCTTTTTCAGTCATTGTTATCTCAGTTTGTCCCTATGTATGCTGAATGTTCATTACTATTTTGCTATAGCAATTCTCTTCTTAATGTTTAAGCTTATAATGCCCTGTTCTTAGTAAGGGTTCCATTCTTCTGCTTCTCTCAGTCTGCTAGTCACCTTACTCCTAATTATGTATTTTTTTTATCATTTTGTTTTAGGTGAGCTGACCCCTTTCAGTATTTCCTGTAGCGCAGGCCTCGTAGTGAGAATTCCTTCAATTTTTATATGTCTGGAAAGGTCTTGATTTCTCCTTCATATCTAAAGGAGAGCTTAGCTGGATACATTATTCTTGGCTGATAGTTCCTTTCATTTAATAGTTTGAATATTTGATTCTATTCCTTTCTGGCTTGTAAGGTTTGTGCTGAGAAGTCTGATGATACTCTAATGAGTTTTTCTTTATAGGTTACCATGTGCTTTTCCCTGGCTGCCCTGAGAATTCTGTCTTTGTCGTTGATTTTTGATAATTTTATTAAACTGTGTCTTGGTGAAGGCCTTTTTGTTGAGATATTGGGTGTTCTGTTGACTTCTTGAATTCCAAGCTCCAGCTCATTCCTTAGATTTTGGAATTTCTCATCCACTATTTGTCTGAAAATGGTTTCTAGTCCCCGTTCCTTCTCCTCCCCTTCAAGAATTCCCATTATTCTTATGTTTCCTCTCCTGATGGTATTAGCTAGTTCTTGTATTTCTCTTTCATTATTTTTCATTCTTCGGTTTCTCTCTTCTTCTTTCTGATTTATTTGTAGATTTCTGTCTTCACCGATCCTTTCCTTCATTTGGTTGACTCTATTTCTCAAGCTTGTTATTTCATTTTCAATTCTTGCCATGTGTTCTTTATCTCCAGAAGGTCTATCTGGTTCTTTTTGAGGGTCTCAGTCTCCCAGCTAATGAACTTATCCTGCTCATCTAATTGTTTCTTTCAATTCCTGAAATTGTTGATATGATTTGTTTTGGATCTCACCGCTTTTTTTCAGAAATACTATCCTTAATTTTCTGTCACTTAAATTGCTTATTTCTATGTCTGTAAGCTTATTTCTTGGAGATTTTTCTCTTTCTTTCTGAGAAGCCTTGTCACCTTGGTTGTTCGTGGTATTTAATGGACTATTTCTCCGCCTAGGCATTAATGGAAATGTGCTCTGCATTTTTTGTCCAGAAATAAGATTTATTATATAATGGTCCCCAGCCTGTTGCAAAGAAGGTGTTTTTCTTCTGGTTTCCAGTAGGTGGTGTTTAAGCCTCTTGGATCTCCGCTTTATATAAAATCTTAATAATGTCTTTTTTTTTTTCCTTATAGATGTTTAATCACTCTCACTACCCTCATTCTCAGTTCTTGTCAGTGTTAGCAACAGTTTTGGTAGTGTTTGCTCAGATTCCCATGGGGTTTCGTGGCGTTCCATCTCAGGGGTTCGGGGATGAGGACCCTCTTGATTTGGATATAGGTACTGCAGCTCAGCCTCTGTTTAGTAACTGCAGCTGGTAAAAATCAACTATTGTTTCTCTGTGGTCCCCGCTTTTCTGCTGTCTGCATTTCTCCGACTTCTGCCCTGATGATGGGGCACTGCTACCAGCTGCAGGGAGCTCAGAGCACTCCCAGGCAGGGTTTTTCAGGGAACTCGCTGCTCCTTTTCCCCTCCCCCTCCTCCTACAGGGAACTCCGACTGTGAGAGGCAACTTCTTTACTTCTCCCAGTCCACTGTCCAACAGCCAGGGTTCTGACCTGTGGTAGCTCTTATGCGCACATCCCACACTCAGACGTGCTCATGTGCAGTTTGGGTGTTTTTTGTTGAGTTTTAGATGTTCAGCTTATTGTCATTTCAAGGGGAGAGATCTGGGAACGTCTCTCACTCCGCCATGTTTAATCCAACCTACTTGGTGTAAAAATTTTTGTCTTTGCGTAGCTGAAGATGTCTTTATTTTAGCCTCACACCTTAAAACTTGCTAAGAAAAGAATTCTAGGTTTAATTTTTTTTTCGAAGGGTGACATGGTAGTATTGTTCATGTTTTTTAGGAGCCAGTGTTGCTCATTTTGTTTTTGCCTAAGCTTGCCATTTAGTCCCCTTCAGAAGCTTTTAAACTTTTCTCTTTAACCTTAAAATTTCATCATTGTGTATAATAATAATTGCAGCTATTACACTCCCTCCCCCATGTCATAACAGCTTTACATGCATTGATATAACAGATCCTCAGTACGACTTTGTGAGCAAAGTCATATTTTATTATCCACATTTTATAGAAGGGAAAACTGGGCCACTGAAAAATTAAATAACTTCCCTGATTTCACGCCTAACAAAATGAATTTCAAAGCCAAGGTTTGAACCTGGGAAACTAATTCTACAATCCCAACTATCCCAATTTAGCTTTTCATTCATAGGGCTTAGCTTGGGTATATACTTTCAATTTAAAGTTTTGTGCCTTTCTTCATCTCAGAGTAATTTTTTTGGTTGTTTTATTACTTTTTTCCTTTCATTATCTGTTCTCTGCTGTTGTAACTTCATGTAGATAGAATTGGAACTTCTTAGATTGAACTTTCATATCTCTTTTCTTCACATTTTTCAAACTATATGAGCTATGTGATTTTTTTTAATTTAATAAAGTTTTACTTTTCAAATTGTACAATTGATGGGACCTGTTTTTCATGCATCCTCACCTGCAGCTGAGGCACCCCACCCTTGGTGTTTCTGGTGTATATTACTAGAGCTCTGTACTTTGAAACTAGTTTAATAAGCCCTTTACTAAGTTGCTCCTGAAGGGCTGCCTTGGCCTAAGAGTCTCAGATTGTCTGTCTTTCAAAGACAACAGCTGGGGTTATAAGCTTATAGTTGGGAACTCTCTTACAGAGATTGTCATACGTCGCTTTGTCAAACAAGACTAAGTTATTAAGCTGATCCTGAACTTTGCCTTTGGACCCTTTCTTCTTTTTGGCCTTGCCTCTACATTTGTTCACTGAGTCTTTGTCTTTTTTGACTGACTTTCCATCATCTGTCTTATTTTTGTCATCCTTGGGCGGTGTAATGAAGCTCTAAGAGCAGCTGCTACCACTGCGGCCCCACTAAGGTGTCAGACAAAAAAAGAAAAAATGAGCTACGTGATTTTTTTTTTTAAGTTTACCTTCTATATAACAAAATCATTTTTTAGCTGTATCCCTTAACTATGTTCATTCATTATTCAGTGCTATTGAATTTTTAGAATGAATTAAAAAAAATTTTTTTATTTCCAAGAACTCTCTTCTTTTATTGCTTTTTTATAATGGTCTGCTCGTATATTGTGAATATAATACCCTCTAGAATTTTCTGTGGATAGTAATTAGATTGACTGATTGATTGATTACAGCAGAAAAGAAAAGCTTTATTAGAAGGGAAAGTACCCTTCCAGACATGGAAGTGGGCCTGAGCAAGAGAAGCATGGCTCAAAGGCCTAGAAGTTTTTGAAGTTCTGTTCCCTACGTTATCTGCCTCTATCAGACATTTATTTTCTATGTTCTTATTTTTCTGTTATGTCATTAATTTTCTTTAAGTATTTGGTAATCTTAGCTGTCCATTAAGATTTATAAATAAAGAAGAAGGTTGATCACTATAGGTAAATGTCAGGTTTTTTCCTCACCTTTGAACAAAAAAGCTGGCTACAGAATTCTATATACATAAGCAGGATTGAAATCACCATGTTTGTAGGTCAAAACATTTTAAATCTGCAACTTTATAATGTTGACAGTAATATAAATTTATAAATAAATAGGCATATGTTGGTGATACATGGTGATATTTTTCATTTTTGGAATATAAAATCAAAAATATTTGGAGACTATTGCTACAGTGGAGTGGTCATGAGCTTTGCAGCTAGGCAGACTTATATTCAAATCATAGTTCTGGTAATTACTAATTTTGTAGGTTGAGGTTAACTTGTCTGTTTTTTAGTTAGCCCCTTTGAAAAAAATTAAATTAAAAAATATTACAAAGTTTTATAAGAATTATAGATATTGTACATGTACATAAAGAACCTAGGACATCATAGATTCTCAGTAGTTACTTATTTTAAGTTAATATGTCATTTAATTTAATAACACATAGATATCATGGAATTAAGAATTTAAAAAATAGGTGCTATTGCTCCAGAGTATCACTTTTAATTACTTTTATCAATTTCATAGAGTTATTTTGAGAGCCCCCTATGTTGCCAAAGAATTTTTAAAGAGGAATCAATATAAACAGATGATTGGCAGAGCTGGCCGTGCTGGAATAGATTCTGTTGGGGAGAGTATTCTTATATTGCAAGAAAAAGACAAGCAACAGGTAATACTCAATCTGATTGTTGGCTGGCGGTTTTGTCTTCTTTTCTTGGTGTTTGGTCTAGCCCTTTTATGAGATCATCTTTTTAAAATTACTATTAATATTCCTTTAATGTTTCCTTCTCTGTGATTAAGAATTAGGAAGAATAGTTTGAATACTTTTGTATTTCGGGCAAACAATGAAAAGTATTTTCCCTATTTTTTTTCCATTTTCTTGAGCATAAGTGCCAAATTTTTTTGTCTATATGTTTATCTCCTCCTGCCTCCATAAGATCTATGCAAAATCAAAAATTTTACATAAAACACCATTTTTTATAATAATACAAAACATAATACTGCTTTAACTTTTGTAGGTATTGGACTTAATAAGCAGACCATTGGAAAACTGTTATAGCCATCTTGTTCAAGAATCTACCAAGGGAATCCAAACTTTGTTTCTCTCTTTGGTTGGTTTGAAGGTATTTTTTTAATATTTTAAAATCTTACTACTGTTACCCGAGATAGTAGAGGTTAAAAGTTATGAAAACTGTAAAGTATGAAAAAATATCAATTCTAATCTAATGTGGAAAAGAACAGTCTGTGACATGATAAATCTGAATCTAGATTTATATGTGCATTTTTGATTTTTGAGTTGTAAGGAATATGAGAAATCAACAAATTATAGCTGGGCATCAACTACAAGAAAAAAGACTTTGGTGGATACTATGGGGATACAGGGAACTGTAAAGACATGGGTCCTGATGTGGTTAATTCAACATCTCTGCCCTTGTTAAGAATAAGATTCAGCAGTAGTACTATGACCATTCTAAGATATTATAAACATTTGTGAGATCAATATAGTCTTTATCAGGCAGAATAAAAAATTTTTTAAAGACAATAGGAAAACATTCTTTTTCCACAGATTAGAAATTAGCTCTATTTTAAAGTTACTCTTGAATTAAACTTCTTTTTTAAGATTATTCTTAAGTTTAACTTTGTGCCCCAGGTCACTCTGCCACAAAGTGGCAAAGCCAGGGTTTGAATTCACCTTTGTCTAACTACAGAACCAGTGCTCCTCACCTTTCATACAGTCTGCCTTCATCAACCTGAACAGTTTAAGTGAAAATACAAAAGACAATCGATACAAAATATGAGACAAGTTTTGATTACCTTGCAGATGAATAATGTAATATTATAATATCCCCCGGAAATTTAGAAGAGTGAAAGGCTGTAAGGAAGAGGATGAATTAGTTCTGGGTATTGAAGGAGATAGAGGTTTTAGATAAAAAGAAAGAAAGAAGTCATTCCAGGTGCTTATGTGTGAAATAATATGCAAGATGTGCCCTGGCCCCAGCTCTGTCTCTGTTACCTTGGGTAAGTTACTAACTTTCTCTTAAACATCATTTAGTATCCTTAACTGGAAAATGGGTATAACAGTATGTAGAAGTATTGCAAGATGAATTTGGAAGCAATCGTAGTATAATGTAATAAAGACCTGTAATAGGGTTGCCAAGGAATTAATGGAGGGAGAGAGATTGTGAAAATTATCAAGTCTTATACATTAATATTTTTGAAAAGGTAACAGACTCAGATAGTTAGTGATTAGTCTAAAGTCATTCAGTAAGTTATAGTTTAGATGGGGCTATAATTTAGATTTCTACCTTGCCGGCCTGTGTATCATTGTGTATGTGGAACAGTCACCAAGTGCTCATGACACTTCACCAAGATAGATCATATTCTTGGCCATAAAATGAGTCTCAACAAATTTAAAAATTGAAATCATATAGAATATGGTATCTAATTACAACACAAGAATTATATACATCAGTAATAGAAAGATGTCAAGGAAATAGCCAAATGTTTAGAAACTAAATAGCATACTTTGACCTATGGTCAAAGTAGATACCACAAGGGAAATTACAAAATATTTTGAATGGAATGAAAATAAATATATCAAAATTAGTGGCATGCAGCTAAGGAAGTGCTTAAGGGGATATTTATAGCTTTAAATGCTTATAAGAATATAAGAAAGATCCAAAGTCAGTGATCTAAGTTTCACCTTTGGAAGCTAAAAACAAACAAATAAAATACCCCAAAGTAAGTTGAAGGAAGGAAATAATACAAATAAAAGCAGAAATCAATGAAATAGAAAATAGACAAACAAGAGAAAAAAAAATAATGAAACCACAAGCTAGTTCTTTGAAAAGATCAGTAAAATTATTGGTTGAATTGATCAGGAAGAAGAGAGAACCTATAAATTATCGATATCAGAAATGAAAGGAGGTTCATTACTAAAGGTCCTAGAGATAGTAAAAGGATAGTGAGGAGTTATCCTTCAATAACTATCCTTCAATAACTGAAAAATGAATTCAACAACTTAGATGAAATGGCGAAAATTCTTGAAAGACACAATTCTCAAAATCTACTGAAATAGAAAAATAATCCTATATCAAAGAAATCAAATTTATAATTTAAAACATTTCTACAGCCATGCCACCCTGAACATATCCTATCTCGTCTGATCTAGAAGCTAAGCAGGGTCAGGCCTGGTTAGCACTTCAATGGGAGACCACCTAGAAATATCAGGTGCTGTAGGCATTTTAAAAAAATAAAAATAAAATAACGCCTTCTCACAAAGAAAACTCCAGGTCCAACTGACTTCACCGGTGATTTCTATCAAACATTTAAGGAAGAAATAATAACCAATTATACACATATTTTTCCAGAAATTAGAGGAAGAGAGAAGGAACACTGCTGATCTTATGAGACTGACATTACTCTGATACCAAAAGCAGACAAAGATATCATAATAACAGAAAACTATAGGTCAGTTTCTCTTGTAAATAAATGTAAAAATCCTTATGGAAGTATTAGTAATCCAGCAGTATATTATAAGAGCAATATACCATGGTCAATCAGAGTTTATTGTAGTCATGCAAAGCTGGTTTTAACATTCAAAATTCAATCAGCGTAATTACCCATTCAACAGAATTCAACACCCATTCATGATAAAAACTCAGCAGTCTGGGAGTAGAAGAGAACTTCTTCAACCTGATAAATGGTGTTTATTAAAAAGAAGAGGAAGAAAAGGAAGAGGAGGAAGAGGAAGAAGAAGAAGAAGAAACTACAAGTAACATCAGACTTAATGGCGAAAACTACATGTTTCCCCCTAAGATCAGGAAAAGAAGAGATATCTGCTCTTACCCTGCTATTCAACACATTGGAAGTTCTGGCCAATACAATAAGATAAAAGGAAGAAAAATAAAGGCATAGGGAAGGAAGGTATAAAACTATCTTACTTGCTGATAACACTTAGTTCAAGCAAAACCCAAAAGAATATGCAAAAAACTAGAGTATAATTAGCAGTGTCACAGGATACAGGGTTAATGTACATACTCAATTGTATTTCTATAAACTTACTATAAAATAACTGGAAAAACATTTCCACTTATAATAGCATCAAAAAAACATGAAATGCTTAGCGATAAATTTAACATATGTCAAACTTATACACTGAAAACTAAAACACTGCTGAGAAAAGTTAAAGATAAATGGAGAGAGGTACCATGTTCATAAATTCGAGCACTCAGTTTTGTTCAGATGTACTTCTTCCCAGATTGGTCTATAATTTCAGTGCAATGCCAATAAAAATCTCTAAGTGTTTTTATGGAAATTGCAGGCAGATACGACAGTGTATTTGGATATGCAAATGAGTAGAATAACCAAAAATAATGTAAAAGAATAACAAAGTTAAGAGACTTCACACTATTTTACCACAAGATTTACTGTAAAGTTTCAGTAATCAAGACAGTATGATATTGGTGCAAGGATAGATATACAGACCAATAGATTAGTGAGTTCAGAATTAGACCCACACAATATGATCAATTTTAAACAAAGGTGCCACAATATTTAAATGGAGAAAGGATAGTTTTTTCACTAAATGGTACTGGAAAAACTAGCTAACCATATGGAACAAAAAAAAATTAACCTCTACTCTGACCTCACATAGTCCAAAAAATTAACTCAAAGTGGATCATTGACCTAAACTTTAAATGCTAAAATAAAACTTGTAGAAAATATAGGAGAAAAATTTTTGTTACCTTTGGTTAGGCAAAGTTTTCTTACATAGGGAACAAAAAACAAACTATGAAAGAAAAATCAATTAAATAGACTTCATCGTAATTAAAAATTCTCTTTAAAAAACAGTGCTAAAATAAGTGAAAAGGCTGGGGGAAATATTCATAATGCATACATCTGACAAATACGTATGTGAGTTAGGACTCAGCAAAAGGCAATGGAATTGGGAGGGAGTGTGGACTTCATTTGAGACCAGAGAACTCAAGTAACACGGACACTGGGGGAACTAACTTGGCCTCAAGGGTATAGTTTTACAGCCAAGATGAAAAGCTCACAGCAGTTTCATTTAAATTCTGTTTTAACAATTGGAGAACAGCAGCAAGAAGTCCAGGCAGCAGTCTGTTCAGATTAGCAGGTAAGTAGCTATTGTTTAAAACCTGCCCATAGGAGACAGAGCTCAAACTACTGGGCCCAGTCAGTCTTGAGGAGGACAAGCCATCAGGGTTCCTCCCACACCTGGGGTTGGGTGTTCGCAACAGAGCTGTAGTGTAGAAGGAGGCTGGAATGATAGTAGGAGTGGAGAACCAAGAAAATCTTCAGAGTTAGAATTGAAGCAGAAGCAGGTCCTTTGGACAGGAACAACCAGATGGAATAGGGGTGAGAGACGAGAGTGATTTGGGTAATGTGAGGTCAGGAGGCAGAGGGTGGAGGTAAGCATCCCTGGAGAGGCTAGGTCCATGCTTTGGTGGAAGAGAAGGAAACTCCAAGAATTAATAAGAAAACATACCAGCTGTTGGGCCATAGCATTTAGGAATCCTCCAATTGTTTATCACAATCATGTTTCAGACACCCTGTTAGACACTGCATGTTTTATCTGTGATCCTTGCATACATTTGAATTAAGTAGTAGAACTCTCCTTTTACAAAAAGAATCTAAAAAAGAGGTAGGTTGTGTAGGCTGCTTTCAACCATATCTCTGCATTTGCGCATGCTGGTCCACACTCTTACAGTCTCTTGCCTGGAGCACTGTTATTACCTTCTAACTTGTGTCCTTGCATTCACTCTGCCCTGCGTTTCCACATCCCCTCCAAGTATTCTTCACATAGATTTATCTTATCAAAATGTAAAATCTGAACATGTAACTTGCTTTTGCTTAAAATTTGTCAATAGTTTCTCATTGCTTTTAGGGCTAATCCCTTATCATGGTCTACCTTGTAGATTTGGCCTCTGCCTATCTCTCCATCCTCATTTCTCACCAGCCTTCTCCCGCCCTGCCCTGCAGACATACTGGCCTTCTGTTTTCATATCTCAAACTACTATGCTGCCTCGTACCCCAGTGCTCCCTAAGCCTAGGACTTACCCATCTTTCTTCCCCATCTCCAGTTTCACTCTCACTCACAACTTTGTCCAGTTAACTCCACTAAACCTTCAGATTTTCACTTAACCATTGCTTCCTCGGGGAAGCCTCCCTATGCCCTTGAATCTAGTCAGTCTATCATTGTATGCTTTGTAGAACCATATTCCTTTCTTTTAATAACATCTATCAATTTGTAATTGTATTCTTGGTAGTACAGTTATTTGGCTAATAACTTTACCCCCCTGGAATGTAAACCCTGTGAAAGCAGGATTCACATTTATTTTCATTATCACTGACTTCCAGTGCCTAGCACAGTGCCTGGCATGTGGTTGGCTCTCAGTAAGTACTTAAATTAATTAACGGATCAATGCTTTAATTAATTAATTGGAGTTGGGCATGTGTGAACTTGCAGATCGGGGCAACAGTGGGAAATCCAACTTTAAGATGTTGTGGAGGCCAGAGGTAGAGACTGGCCCAGAGGGTTTAAATCACTGTGTCTAAAAGTTTATCACAAAGGGGTAGAAAAATAGCATTATGGTAGTTAGAAGGGTGAAGTAAAGTTTGTTTATTTTGTTGTGTTTTTCTTTTACCCACAGTGTTCATTGTAATTAACATAGTAGAAAACAATGTAAAACATAAGTACATTGATAATTTGCAAACTATCAGTTCTTGAATATCTTAAAAGTATAATTTTAGCCTAAGTAAATACTGTATTAAGAATGATTTTTATTAAAAGAAACAACAGGAAATGTCATTATGTTTTGTTATCCTTTATGTGGATTTGATATGAAATGACTAATGTTTTCCAGTTGAAATATTATCAGAATTGTAAGAGAGAAATATGCTTATTGATTGACTATATTTCCGTATAAAATGCTGATTTCATTGAAATTGGCTAATATAAAATTATTCTAATTCACAGTCAGCTCTATATCTGAATACCAAATGGAAGGTTAATTATTACTTATGACTGCCATTATAAGTTTTAAATAGTGAATAAGAGGGGGAGAGAAAAAGGCAGCAAAAGAACAGAAAAAGGAGACGGGAGTGAGAAAGACAAAAAGAGGTAGAAAACTGCCATTTATTTTTATGTAATATGTCAGGGAAAGTATTACCTGATCCTGTTTCAGTGGAGACTTTTAGATATGTTTTCCATATGTCTCTCTCTCTCTTTTTTTTTTAAATACAATTTTTAGAGCTAAAGAATGTTCTCACAGGTGGCTGGAAAGGGATGAAGGGGAGATTTCTGAAAGAGACAGTGGGAATGAGGAGTAGTAAACAGCACAGCTTTGGAGATATTATGAAAAATTAGTCAAAATCCTAAGGAGTATTTAAGTGAAAAATGTGTAGATGTTTTCATAAAAAGTATGAATATGATAACTGTCTTCTCCCTTAAAATATTTTTTCTTAATTTTAAAATGTCATAAAATTATTTACATATATGCAGTTATGTAGATTTTATTTAGATAACTTTGAGGTATGAAAATGAATCATCATCTTGAATAATATGCATTCAAAGTGATGTCTTGAATTAAGGAAAATGTTCTAACGATGTCCTGAATTGTTTCAGATCGCAACAAATCTTCATGACATATATCACTTTATGAGTGGTACATTTTTTGGTGTTCAGCAAAAGATTTTGTTGAAAGAAAAAAGTCTCTGGGAAATAACTGTCGAATCACTTAGATACCTGATAGAAAAAGGACTCCTGCAAAAAGACACTATTTTGACAGAAAAAGGACATATGCAAAAGGACGCTCTATATGAGTTTAAAGAAGAGTTCCAGTATAGTTTTCATATTACAAAGTTGGGACGAGCTTCTTTTAAGGGTAAGAGTTTACCTAAATCTCATTATTAATCTGAGGGAATGCTTTGGAAAAAATAAAAATTAAATTATTCTGTTACTTTAAATTGGATTTGTAATTTTATATTAATTTATTTTATAATAATAAGCTGTAGACTACTTCAACATTAAAAGGTTGAAAATGTTTTGAATTACAAGTAATATAGGGTACTGCAGAAGTATATAGAGAAAAAGATGTTCATCCCTCCTCCACACTCCCCTCTCCCAGCCATCACAGAAATCTTAATATCCTACCAAGAATAACAATTTTGTGTATATCTTTCCAGACATTTTCTGTATATTTAATTTCAGTGCATAATACATACATATATACAAGTTTAAAGTTTTTTTAAGCTTTTGTTTTTAAATAAATGATCATTTATGTTGTTCTGGAACTTGCTTTTTTTGCTAAATTATCCATGACAGTGAATAGTTTTTTCTTAATGGCTACATCATCATTTGCTTAATGAAAAATAATGTCTGTTGTTAAAAAAAATTCTTAGAACTCAGAATTATGAAAAGGAAAATCCCATACTCCTGTTCCATTTCCAGTCTCCCAGGGGCTACCACCATTAACAGTTTGAAATATCTGTCCTTCCAAATATTGTTATGCATGTGTGTACATATATATGCATACATTTGTCTGGATGTGTATGCATATATACACACATACATATGTGCATATGCAGTTTATTTTTTTAAATGAAATCATTTAAAAAATGATTTGTAAGTATGTTTTAGCAGCTTGTTTTTCTCATGTGTGAGATATTGTGAATATCTTAACATGTCAATCTCTTTAAATCTACCTCATTTTCTTTTGATAGTTCAGTCGTTCTTAGTATGGATGTCATAATTTATTTAATTATTCCTCTACTGATGGACATGTGCTCTGTTTCTGATTTTTCTCAAATATAAACAAGGCTACATGGGCATCTCTATTCATGTATTTTTAGATATATGTGGAACTGTTTTTCTGGGTTAGATTCCCCAGAACAGAGTAGTTGGGTCAGAATGTATGTACTTACTAAATAGATGGATACTATGAAAATGACCTCCAAAATAGCTGTGCTAAATTATGTAAGAGATTTTAAAGACTTTTGCTATATTTTGGTAACTTCTAGATAAGACTCTTTGAAATCATCTCTTTCTCCCTTTGAAAATTAAAAAAGATTAAATATTTGTATCTTTCTTTTAGGAACTATAGATTTGGCTTATTGTGACATTCTCTACAGAGACTTGAAGAAAGGCCTTGAAGGCCTTGTGCTTGAAAGCCTTCTTCATCTAATTTACCTAACCACTCCCTATGATATGGCCTTTCAGCGTGACCCTGATTGGATGATATACTTCAGACAGGTGAGACTGTAAGATTCTTCAATATAGACTACTTAGTCTATTAATAATGATATGATTTTTGTCAAGTGATTATTCACTTTTTTTCCTAACAAAATAGATTTGAAATTGGGCCTTTAGTTCTTTCAGTTTTTAAAATAGTAATATGGCAATAGCACTTTTGGTTTTGGTTTGTTTAACAAATATTATTTTTCTGTTAAATATAAACATGTTCATTATCAAAAAATAAAGGTACAGAAAAGAAAAAAGGATCATCCCTCTTCCCATTCCAGATAGTTACCGTTCTGATTTGGTGACCACTACATTTCATAATGCCTAAAATATAAAGAAAGCCATAAAGGCTGTCTCTGATGATTGAGAGTTTAATTCCATGAAAGCTCTATCAGAGCCAAGCATGATGATACACCCAACCTGCTAATGTTAATACCTGAGGAGGAATATCAGTTTGACCCCTGTAGCAGGGTGGAAGTGGCCCTTTTTTTACAAAAGCAAGTGGTAGAATATATTCTGTTGAGACTTTACTGTAAAGTCACTTATACATGAACATATATTAGGTGGAAGTGATATGCAGGTTTTAGTTGTAAGTAATTAACTTTCTTTTTAATATATTTTAAAATTATTAATGTAAATTTTCTTAAGTGATACTGTATAATGCTGTTATTTTCAAAAGACTTTCCTCCTCTCTCTCCCTAGACATCTCTAATATTAAACGTAATCACAGTCCAGGGAAACCATACTCCATGGTCACAGTGACCATGTCTTTAAAAAATTCTACTAAAGTATGTTATATTTTAATTTTTTTTTAAGTTTTCAGTATTTGTAAATATAATTTGTGTTGTTTTTTTCATATCCTTTAAAATCATGAAAATGTGATATCACAGGAAATACTGGATTTGGTTTAAATGGCAGATTATTTTTAAAGTTACAATTTGACTTTTCTATATATTTACTCTTTTTCTATGTAGTTTAGCCAGCTCAGTCCAGCAGAACAAAATGCAGCTGCTCTTGTTGGAGTCTCAGAAAACTATATTGGGAAGAAAGCATCAGGTCAGGCTATCAAGAAGGTACCACAGTCTTTTTTTCCTTCCTAAATAACTAAGTTCATCTAACAAAATTAATGCTGTTGTATCATAGAATCTAATATTTATTCTTAGTTTACTACATAGACAACTTATTAACATTTATCTAAATAAATGCATTTGTCTAATTTATAGTC
The DNA here is from genome assembly GCF_000151845.1 of Pteropus vampyrus. NCBI lineage: Eukaryota > Metazoa > Chordata > Mammalia > Chiroptera > Pteropodidae > Pteropus > Pteropus vampyrus. Next base: position 12,605,289 of record NW_011888806.1, read on the forward strand.
ACATTCACACATATATACAACCTATAAATACCGCAGGAAATGTAAACTTGTTAACTTGATGTTTGTTTTTGTTTCACATTTTTTTCCTTTAAATTAATATAATTCCCCTTTTACTACTTAGGACATCTGAGGACCAGAAATTTAGGCATTTTTTAATAATAGTATTTATTTCTGGGTGGTGTGATGGCCTTTTTTTTGTACCTTTGTATTTCTGAAATATTCTGTCATGCACATATACAGCTTTTATCATAGGAAAGGGTAAACCTTATTCATCTGTTTTTCTTAGGCTACTTATGGCTAATATTCTAAAAATTATAAAATATTTATAAAATGTTTTGATGGTATTATGTAACCCTGAAATAAGTTCAATTCAAGGGAGAAAAATATTTTTCCTAGAAACTTTTTATTAGGCATTCTACTTGGTATCAAGGATTCTAAGATAGGACAGGTTTGGGGTTTTTGTAGTTATTGTTGTTTGTTGTCCTCAAAGAACTCCCAAATCTAGTATTGATATACATGAAGCATTCTAGAAGGTTGAAGCGAATAAGCTAATACTCTTGTGAGTGACACATTTTAAAGTTTTAAAGTTCAGTCATCATGCATGAAGCAAGTGTTTAATGCTACATTAACTTTAAGAGAAATGGAAATAATTCTTTGCTAACATGCCTGTAAATTCCTTGTTAATATCATTTTCCTCATGATACCGTTTTTCATTTTTAATTTTCTTTGGAATCTAATATTGAAATCTGATTATCTTACCTATTATTTCCCCCTATATCTTTTAAATTTACATACATATTACGGATTTTATTTTGCAAAATGGAAGATAGTGT
>NW_011888806.1:12606171-12611202 GCF_000151845.1 Pteropus vampyrus
TTTCATAATGCCTAAAATATAAAGAAAGCCATAAAGGCTGTCTCTGATGATTGAGAGTTTAATTCCATGAAAGCTCTATCAGAGCCAAGCATGATGATACACCCAACCTGCTAATGTTAATACCTGAGGAGGAATATCAGTTTGACCCCTGTAGCAGGGTGGAAGTGGCCCTTTTTTTACAAAAGCAAGTGGTAGAATATATTCTGTTGAGACTTTACTGTAAAGTCACTTATACATGAACATATATTAGGTGGAAGTGATATGCAGCTTTTAGTTGTAAGTAATTAACTTTCTTTTTAATATATTTTAAAATTATTAATGTAAATTTTCTTAAGTGATACTGTATAATGCTGTTATTTTCAAAAGACTTTCCTCCTCTCTCTCCCTAGACATCTCTAATATTAAACGTAATCACAGTCCAGGGAAACCATACTCCATGGTCACAGTGACCATGTCTTTAAAAAATTCTACTAAAGTATGTTATATTTTAATTTTTTTTTAAGTTTTCAGTATTTGTAAATATAATTTGTGTTGTTTTTTTCATATCCTTTAAAATCATGAAAATGTGATATCACAGGAAATACTGGATTTGGTTTAAATGGCAGATTATTTTTAAAGTTACAATTTGACTTTTCTATATATTTACTCTTTTTCTATGTAGTTTAGCCAGCTCAGTCCAGCAGAACAAAATGCAGCTGCTCTTGTTGGAGTCTCAGAAAACTATATTGGGAAGAAAGCATCAGGTCAGGCTATCAAGAAGGTACCACAGTCTTTTTTTCCTTCCTAAATAACTAAGTTCATCTAACAAAATTAATGCTGTTGTATCATAGAATCTAATATTTATTCTTAGTTTACTACATAGACAACTTATTAACATTTATCTAAATAAATGCATTTGTCTAATTTATAGTCACATTCACACATATATACAACCTATAAATACCGCAGGAAATGTAAACTTGTTAACTTGATGTTTGTTTTTGTTTCACATTTTTTTCCTTTAAATTAATATAATTCCCCTTTTACTACTTAGGACATCTGAGGACCAGAAATTTAGGCATTTTTTAATAATAGTATTTATTTCTGGGTGGTGTGATGGCCTTTTTTTTGTACCTTTGTATTTCTGAAATATTCTGTCATGCACATATACAGCTTTTATCATAGGAAAGGGTAAACCTTATTCATCTGTTTTTCTTAGGCTACTTATGGCTAATATTCTAAAAATTATAAAATATTTATAAAATGTTTTGATGGTATTATGTAACCCTGAAATAAGTTCAATTCAAGGGAGAAAAATATTTTTCCTAGAAACTTTTTATTAGGCATTCTACTTGGTATCAAGGATTCTAAGATAGGACAGGTTTGGGGTTTTTGTAGTTATTGTTGTTTGTTGTCCTCAAAGAACTCCCAAATCTAGTATTGATATACATGAAGCATTCTAGAAGGTTGAAGCGAATAAGCTAATACTCTTGTGAGTGACACATTTTAAAGTTTTAAAGTTCAGTCATCATGCATGAAGCAAGTGTTTAATGCTACATTAACTTTAAGAGAAATGGAAATAATTCTTTGGCTAACATGCCTGTAAATTCCTTGTTAATATCATTTTCCTCATGATACCGTTTTTCATTTTTAATTTTCTTTGGAATCTAATATTCATTGAAATCTGATTATCTTACCTATTATTTCCCCCTATATCTTTTAAATTTACATACATATTACGGATTTTATTTTGCAAAATGGAAGATAGTGTTTACTCTCATTTGAAATGAGTGGTGCAACTACCCCTTGTATTGCTATATCATAAAACTATAAATACCTGTATTCAGCATTCACAGTGTTTAGATTGATTCTTTTCCCTCAGAAGTGGCTATATTGTTTAGACCTTCAAAATGTTGAGTAAAAATATTTCTTAAAACAAACCATTTATATTGAACTCTAAAATATAAAATGAAAACAAAATTATTTAAAAAATCATATTAATTTGGAAATCATTACAAAATAATAAACATTTACAAAATCTTATTAGAATAATGTATCCTTAAACTTGAATTGGAATTCGTTTTTGTTACATTTTACTAAATACAGTCAATAAATGTTTGTTCAATTGATAATTAAATGTTTAAAACAGTATGAGCATGAATTTATCTTAATTACAAATGTTACTAGTTTAAAATTTTGGAGTATCTTTTTTTGTAATTCTAGAGAACATGGTATTTACTTAAAATCTAATTGATTTCTCCACATTGAAAAAGACCTACCCTTTTCTTTAAACATTTCTTGTAAAAGATCTTGAAATTGGCATAAAGCATCTTACTGGTAATATAATGATATCATTTTTCTGGACTTAGAAAATACATTCTAAGCAAAATCTACATTGAATCAATTTCTGATTAATAATGATGGTGCACTAAAGTTGGGAAATTAAAAACGATCTTTTCCTACTGGTTATTCAACTATCATGCTTTTTGGCCTAATGCTTTTTTTAAAAGGGTGACTCTTACATGCAGTATCAACATGCAGAATCTTAATTTATATATCCTTCAAAATGTCAGTCTAAGTTCTCATCTCAGATATTCTATATATCATTTTGTATTTTATACCTATTTTTTCTCTTTTAAGTTTATCTTTTTTCCCCTCTGATTTTAAGTATGTTATTTAGAGTTAGCTTGGTATTAACTATGAAATACTTTACATAAAAAATAGTCACTAGACACCACAGACAAGAGCGAGTACACAGAATAGAAATTGTCACAGTCACACGTATATACAACCTATGAATACCACAGGAGATGTAAAGATTTCAGCTCCTTCCTTTCCTCTAGTCTTTTCCTGGGGCTACCGTCACAAATTAGCACAAACTTGGGTGTCTTAAAACAGCAGAAATTTATTCTCACAGTTCAGGAGGCAAGAAGTCTGCAATCAAAATGCTGGCAGGGTTGGTTCTTTCTGGAGACTCAGAGGGAGAAACCATCTTGTCTCCCCTAGCTTCCAGTGGTTGCTGGCAATCCTTGGTTTGTTTTCCCTTGCTTGTAGATGCATCCCTTCAATATCTGCCTCCATCTTCACATTGCCCTCTGTGTCACTCTGTGCCCTCTCTTCTTATAAGGACATCAGTCATTGAATAAAGAGCCCTAAAGAGCCCACTGTACATCCAGGATGTTTCCTCTCAATATCCTTAACTAATTACATCTGCAAAGTTCCTATTCTCAAATGAGATCACATTCATAGATAGCAGGAGTTAGGACTTAAATGTATCTTTTTTGGGAGGACACATATTACACTCCCTATAGGAAGAAGTTTAAATTGGAAATAAACTGGCATATACTTTTTAATACTTGAAAAAATGATAATCAATTTGAATTAATCTAAGGGGTGCATATGTTAGAACTTAATTTTATTTCTATGGAATGATTCTATCCTTGCTCTCCCTTGGTACAACTTCATTCACTTTACCTTTTGTCCAATTTGAATATAATATACATTTTTAGCAGGTTTAGTACATAAATTTATTTATGTCTTTCTAGAAAGTGGACAAGAACATTGTCAACAGACTATACCTGTCTTTTATTCTTTATACCTTGCTCAAAGAGACCAACATTTGGAACGTGTCTGAAAAATTCAATATGCCTCGAGGATATGTACAAAATCTTCTCACTGCAGCTGCCACATTCTCATCTTGTGTGTTACATTTCTGTGAGGTAATTCCACTAATTAGATTACATGTGCATTTTGCATTTTCTTATTTTAACTGTTACTAAACTCATTAACCAGTTAGCATTTTCTCATCATTGACTTATTCTGTTATTACAAAGCACTCACAATATTTTAAAATATATTTTTGTTTTTTCCACTTAAAAAAATACTATATACATACTTATAGTAAGGATACAAAAATGACTGAATCAACCAAAATATGTAAAGAACAAGTAGAAAGCACCTAGTTATCCCTACTCTTAGAACCACCGTTAATAGTTTCAAGTATTTGGAATCAACTCTAAAAATTACATTTCTCCATTGATGTATATTCTGTGTAGTTTCTCATGAGTAATAACCATGTGAAGGATTTTATTAGTATGTTATCAATATCCAACAGCTACTTTGTAACTACTTAGTACTATGTTCTTTTGATTGCCTCAGTAACTTACCATTTTTGCTTCCAATGTCTTTAGGTTTCTACAATAAATGTTCATTTTATAAAATAATTTGAGAAAACTCTATTTCAGCCATATATATTTGAGATTATATTTTATAACTATTTTACTAAAAGAAGCTTTAAGAATTTCCTTAAACAACACAACAAAGCTTACCAGTCTTTCCTACTCAAATAATTTTTTTGATGAATTTATAACATAAGCCATTTTGCTGCATTTAAATTTCTTATTATTGGGTGACATAATCCTTTCCATATTTGTTTCTGTACTCGATTTTTAAAAAAACTTTTCTCCCATGAATTCTATTTTTAAACTTAAAATCTTCATTTCTTTATCTTAAATCTTCATATTTTATGTATATATATGGCAGTTAATTCTGTCATATGTACTAATGAGTAAATAATCCAAAATACTTGACTTTGGTTGAAAGATAATTATTTTAGCAAATTTACCTTTCTAAATATCTTCTACTTATGCTGATTTTTTAATATTAGCTTCCATTTTCTAATCATAGGCTAGCTAAGCAGTATACAAAAATTATGAGTAATAAGCTAGTCTTTAAAATACATTTTTTTAAGTTTTCTGTTCTTCATATTTAAAGGTGCTTCCATAATATTCTATCTTTTTGTTTTAATTAGGCCTATAAGGACTTCAGCCTGTAGAATTGTTCAAGTAAAAGAATCTTTACATCGAACTTGAAAAGCAACCACTAAAATTTATGATGATTGATTTAGGAAAACTACCTGACAACTTGTGCTTTCAAGAATGTATTTTCAATATTTTAACAGGTTTTTTTCTCTTTAAATAGTTATGTAAGTGGTATAAAATAGTACACCAATTGTATTAAGATGCCTTTAACTGCAAGTAACAGAAAACCCTG
>NW_011888806.1:12612262-12618909 GCF_000151845.1 Pteropus vampyrus
CTAATTACATCTGCAAAGTTCCTATTCTCAAATGAGATCACATTCATAGATAGCAGGAGTTAGGACTTAAATGTATCTTTTTTGGGAGGACACATATTACACTCCCTATAGGAAGAAGTTTAAATTGGAAATAAACTGGCATATACTTTTTAATACTTGAAAAAATGATAATCAATTTGAATTAATCTAAGGGGTGCATATGTTAGAACTTAATTTTATTTCTATGGAATGATTCTATCCTTGCTCTCCCTTGGTACAACTTCATTCACTTTACCTTTTGTCCAATTTGAATATAATATACATTTTTAGCAGGTTTAGTACATAAATTTATTTATGTCTTTCTAGAAAGTGGACAAGAACATTGTCAACAGACTATACCTGTCTTTTATTCTTTATACCTTGCTCAAAGAGACCAACATTTGGAACGTGTCTGAAAAATTCAATATGCCTCGAGGATATGTACAAAATCTTCTCACTGCAGCTGCCACATTCTCATCTTGTGTGTTACATTTCTGTGAGGTAATTCCACTAATTAGATTACATGTGCATTTTGCATTTTCTTATTTTAACTGTTACTAAACTCATTAACCAGTTAGCATTTTCTCATCATTGACTTATTCTGTTATTACAAAGCACTCACAATATTTTAAAATATATTTTTGTTTTTTCCACTTAAAAAAATACTATATACATACTTATAGTAAGGATACAAAAATGACTGAATCAACCAAAATATGTAAAGAACAAGTAGAAAGCACCTAGTTATCCCTACTCTTAGAACCACCGTTAATAGTTTCAAGTATTTGGAATCAACTCTAAAAATTACATTTCTCCATTGATGTATATTCTGTGTAGTTTCTCATGAGTAATAACCATGTGAAGGATTTTATTAGTATGTTATCAATATCCAACAGCTACTTTGTAACTACTTAGTACTATGTTCTTTTGATTGCCTCAGTAACTTACCATTTTTGCTTCCAATGTCTTTAGGTTTCTACAATAAATGTTCATTTTATAAAATAATTTGAGAAAACTCTATTTCAGCCATATATATTTGAGATTATATTTTATAACTATTTTACTAAAAGAAGCTTTAAGAATTTCCTTAAACAACACAACAAAGCTTACCAGTCTTTCCTACTCAAATAATTTTTTTGATGAATTTATAACATAAGCCATTTTGCTGCATTTAAATTTCTTATTATTGGGTGACATAATCCTTTCCATATTTGTTTCTGTACTCGATTTTTAAAAAAACTTTTCTCCCATGAATTCTATTTTTAAACTTAAAATCTTCATTTCTTTATCTTAAATCTTCATATTTTATGTATATATATGGCAGTTAATTCTGTCATATGTACTAATGAGTAAATAATCCAAAATACTTGACTTTGGTTGAAAGATAATTATTTTAGCAAATTTACCTTTCTAAATATCTTCTACTTATGCTGATTTTTTAATATTAGCTTCCATTTTCTAATCATAGGCTAGCTAAGCAGTATACAAAAATTATGAGTAATAAGCTAGTCTTTAAAATACATTTTTTTAAGTTTTCTGTTCTTCATATTTAAAGGTGCTTCCATAATATTCTATCTTTTTGTTTTAATTAGGCCTATAAGGACTTCAGCCTGTAGAATTGTTCAAGTAAAAGAATCTTTACATCGAACTTGAAAAGCAACCACTAAAATTTATGATGATTGATTTAGGAAAACTACCTGACAACTTGTGCTTTCAAGAATGTATTTTCAATATTTTAACAGGTTTTTTTCTCTTTAAATAGTTATGTAAGTGGTATAAAATAGTACACCAATTGTATTAAGATGCCTTTAACTGCAAGTAACAGAAAACCCTGTAGAAGTTTAAACAATAGGAAAAAAGTTAAAACAATAGGAAAGCTAGAGCTAAGGCAATTCCAGGGGTGATTGATTCAGTAGTTTTATTTATGGTTACTTTTCTTCTCTTTACTCTTTCATCTTTAGCACATTGACTACTTTCCTGGTGGTCACAGAATGACTGACTAATGCTGTTCCATGCATCACATACTCTCACAGTGATACAGAAATGTTAGAAAGGGACTTTTAAAAAAATAAACTAGTATATAGGAATTTCAAACATATGTAAAAGAAGACAGTAATATAATGAATACCCATTTATTCACCCAACATTAGTAATTATTGACTCATGGCTTCTAATATTTTTTTTGTTTTAAATATCATTACACTGAACATCATCATGCACTTACATCTTTTCATAGTTAATATTTTGTCTTTAGGATATATCCCCAGAGGTGGGAATTGTTTTCATTCATTTGGGAAAGAAAAACTATGCAATCACTTGTTGGTGTTTTGACAAAAATGAATAGAACTCTTCTTAGTGATTTATTTTTTGGTTTTCAGTCTTTTTCTTAATCTCAACACCACATCATTAAATTTATCAGAGTCTTTGCCATGTTTTCTCATGACAATTTTTTTTGGAATTATTGTTCACCTCTGGCTTAACTCAAGTTCCAGAACTTACATAATGGAACATCCTCTCCGCGTCCCCTGCCATGCAAACTAAACTTTGAAATAACTTACCAGGTTTAAATTCTGTATATTTCTTTGTGTTCTGCAGGAACTTGAGGAGTTTTGGGTTTATAGAGCCCTTTTGGTAGAACTTACCAAGAAGTTGACTTACTGTGTAAAGGCAGAGTTAATCCCTCTCATGGAAGTAACTGGAGTTTTAGAGGTTAGTAGCTTCCCATTTTCCCAGCTGAGATGATTTCACCTAACTGTGAAGTCTTGTCACAGGGTAAGTAACAATAACAGCCTTATTGCTCATTTGTCATGGAAGTCTTTTTTTTTCTTTTCTTTTCTTTTTAAATTGCTGTCATGGCCTCTTAGAAATCCTGTTAATCCTGAAGCACAAATATGACACTCCCTAAGTATATGGGTGCTGTCACTCATCCTTAGCATCTCTTCCTTTCTCCTCTCCAGTGAAGAATTACCTTCTGTCAGTTTAGACTCAGTGTTCGTTTAAAGTACTGGTAAAAAGGCTTGTTTACATTTTTAAGAGAGTAAAAAGAAAGTATCCTCAACTGGCTTTTTAGCTTTTTGTTTTGACCAACCTTTAAGTTTATTCTCTGTTATTCAGAACACACACACACACACACACACACACAGACACACACACACACACACACACACACACACACACACACCCCTATAGTCCCCTAAGTAGATGATGAGAACATTTTAATGATATTGAACTAGAACTTAATAATATTGGACTAGAACGTTTTCATTGCAGTCTGAAATAATGCCTCTAGCCTAAGGACCTTAATGGATTTTTTCATTGCTAATTGCAACATCAGTTGACTTAAGCTACACAGAAGGCTATCTTGAAAAATTAGAATCAAATTAGAATCACCCAAATGAGGCTTTTAAAATTTCTCAGGATTCTGATGTGTTATCTCTTCATTTTTACCTTATTATCTTAGTTTATGCCATCTCTTGTATGTGACATTTTTCCCTTCGATAAGACATTTTAATTATTTTTTCCTAATCCCAAATTCGGATCCTACTGATTTTTTTAAATACTTTTCAGGGTCGAGCAAAACAGTTATACAATGGAGGGTATAAAAGTCTAGCGCACTTAGCTAACGCAGATCCTGAAGTATTGATAAGGACAATTGATCATTTATCAAGGCGCCAGGCCAAGCAAATTGTTTCCTCAGCAAAGGTAAGCAAACCATTTTTTAACCTTTATGATAGTTTATAGTGTTATCTACTTATACCTTAGACATAAAAACAAAAACATTTAACTATAGACACAAAAGTATGTACTCACAATATGTGGATAAAAATAGTGCATCTGTTATGATACAAGGCTTGCTAAAAAGAGAAAAAGGACCTCCTAAAAAATAATGTCAAGAGTTCAGTGAAGAACAGGGACTCTAAAACTCACTGAATTCTGCCTCCTCATACCTTTTTCATGAAAGTCCTTTCCTCAGCATCTTCAACACCTGGTCTTTCTACCTTTGAACACCTTCATTGACAACAAGCTTACAACCTCAAAACTAGGTGGTTCTATTTCTAGATATATTTAGAGTTACAAAAAGCATCCCAGTATTATGAGGCTCAATATTGCCGCCTTAAAATGTTGACCATTACATTGTAGTACTGCTCTCTGGATCTCTATGGTAGTTTTTCACATATTTGAAAACAGCTCTTATTGCCTCCAGCGGATTGTTTCTCTTTTCTGTTTCTTTCATCCATGTTAAATAATCTATCACTGTCCTAGTTACCCTTTGCTAGGTGCAGTCCTATTTGTCATTACCCTCCCGCTCTGTGTGCAGCAGTTTGAGGTTATTTCCTTTTGGATTTCAACTATAGTTCCATTCTCAGGACCTGAAATGCTTAACTTTAAAAAAAAACTTCATCGTTACACAATTGTCATATACAGATCAGAATTAGCTAAAAAGTAAATTTCCATCTCACTTTTTTTAATGTGCTCACATTGTTTACATTACTTTCATTAATCTTTACAACAATCCTGTGAGGTGGGCAGAGTCAGTGTTATCTTCAATTCAAAGACACTAAAACTGACCTTGTTCCATTAGATTAGGAATTCCAGGTTGTTAGGTATGAAGTTATAGTCATTTCCATTGCCACAGCAGCTAGCACTGTACTCAGCCTAGAGTAGGTATTTAATAAATATTTGATTAAATGAATAAATGAAATTTAAAGAAATTAAGCAATTTATCCAAGGAAAAGAAACAGCTAGTTAGTAAGTAGGAGAGCCAGAACTAAGAGGTTAGAATGTATATTATAAAAGATACAGATGGAGCTGCAGTAACAATGGCCAAAAGACGTGACTAAATTTTAAAAGTTTATTAGGCAAATTCAAGCATAATAAATTCATAGTTGATATGGAGAATCAATGTTGTATCCAGGGACACATACGTTCGTTACATTTCTCACCATTCTCAAACACATGGCTTCCATTTTATGGACTAAGATATGTGCTCTGGTTCTCACTATTCCTTCCACTTTCCAGCTAGCAGAAAGAGAAAAATAGATATTCCTTGCAGGATTTTGAGTGCAAATAGGGGAGCAAGACTGGAAATAAGGAAACCAGTTAGGATTATATTGAGGTTATGCAGTTTTTTCAGTAACGCCAAAAAATGGTGTGTATCCTTCATAGTACATTATATCAGGAGCCTTAGGTGTCCATTTGTTCCATTAGTGATATTAAGTTTGATCATTTGGTCAAGGCAGTATCACCTGCCTTTGTGGGTCAAAATAGCTATTTTATTTTGCTCATGTTATTGTGAATTAGGAATTCTGGAAGGATTCAGTGGGGTGATTCTTGGAATAATTAGTCAGTAATTGTAATTAGTCAGATTTCAATTGGAGTATAGTTCTCTATAGGCTTAACTGGATGGGATATCCAAAATGACTCACTCACATCGCTGACAGTTGAAAATTACTGTTATCTGGAGCTTTTAAATGGATCAACTACATATGGCCTTTCCACAGGGCTTGGGTCTACCATGGCATGGCAGCCAGGTTTTAAGAGGAAATATCTAGAGAATGAACATTTTAAGAAATAAAGGCATAAAATGCAAGAAATCTCCTGAACTAATGAACATTTTATATGAACATTTTAAGAAATGAACATTTCTTAAATGTCCATTTAAGAAATGAACATGTTCATTTAAATGAACATTTTAAGAAATAAAGGCATAAAATGCAAGAAATCTCCTGAACTAATCTAGTCACTCCTGAACTAGAACTAGTCACTTCTGCTGTATACCGTTGATTACTAGAAAGCCATTAAGATCAGCTCAGATCAAAAGGAAGGGGAATTAGACCCCTATTCCTCCATGAGGGAAATGCCAAATGATTTGCAGTCATCTTTAATGTCTGCCTTCTGGTCACAAGTTATTTACATCTCTCTCACATGCAAAATATATTTATCCCTAACAGATTTATTCATTTCTGGCCTCAGACTCAGGCTGGACCTCGAGGTCTAGTACTTCTTCTAAATCAATTCTAGGTATGGATGGTGCTCCTTGAGTGCTATTTTATAAGTATGGTGGCTCCTCTCAGTTTGAAGACCTATGAACTAAGGAGATACACCACCTGTGATGTTCAAACAAGGTGGTACATAGAAGCAGATTCTGAAATCCAGCCAGGCATATGGGGCTTGTTCCTTATTTAAGACCCAGTTCTGCTCCCTGGGAATCATTCTTCCTCACTTTGGATTTTCTCATCTGAAGCATTCTTTCTTTTCCATAAGCAGTGGCCTATGTTTACAGCTACATAACTTTTTCAGAGGTTCAAGGCTTCAAAGGTTCTTTTTATTTTTAATCTCCATGTAGCTTGGATTTCTTTTTTTTTTTTTTTCCAAGCTTTGTCACTTTATTTCACTACATTAGGCAGTAGAGCAAAACAGGAACCTATCATTCATAAAGATCAAGAAGTGCATCTCATTCCCAAAAGGGACCAAAAAGGATGTTTCTTTACAAATATGTATGACACTCTTAGCCCATTACATCTATATGCACTTTGAACAAAAGAAAACTTTGGTGTACTATTCAAATCATGAATCCAAACTTACAGCTTTAAGTTTCCAAAATTGTAGTTTCTAGTGCTAATGACATC
>NW_011888806.1:12618959-12655794 GCF_000151845.1 Pteropus vampyrus
ATTCAAGCATAATAAATTCATAGTTGATATGGAGAATCAATGTTGTATCCAGGGACACATACGTTCGTTACATTTCTCACCATTCTCAAACACATGGCTTCCATTTTATGGACTAAGATATGTGCTCTGGTTCTCACTATTCCTTCCACTTTCCAGCTAGCAGAAAGAGAAAAATAGATATTCCTTGCAGGATTTTGAGTGCAAATAGGGGAGCAAGACTGGAAATAAGGAAACCAGTTAGGATTATATTGAGGTTATGCAGTTTTTTCCAGTAACGCCAAAAAATGGTGTGTATCCTTCATAGTACATTATATCAGGAGCCTTAGGTGTCCATTTGTTCCATTAGTGATATTAAGTTTGATCATTTGGTCAAGGCAGTATCACCTGCCTTTGTGGGTCAAAATAGCTATTTTATTTTGCTCATGTTATTGTGAATTAGGAATTCTGGAAGGATTCAGTGGGGTGATTCTTGGAATAATTAGTCAGTAATTGTAATTAGTCAGATTTCAATTGGAGTATAGTTCTCTATAGGCTTAACTGGATGGGATATCCAAAATGACTCACTCACATCGCTGACAGTTGAAAATTACTGTTATCTGGAGCTTTTAAATGGATCAACTACATATGGCCTTTCCACAGGGCTTGGGTCTACCATGGCATGGCAGCCAGGTTTTAAGAGGAAATATCTAGAGAATGAACATTTTAAGAAATAAAGGCATAAAATGCAAGAAATCTCCTGAACTAATGAACATTTTATATGAACATTTTAAGAAATGAACATTTCTTAAATGTCCATTTAAGAAATGAACATGTTCATTTAAATGAACATTTTAAGAAATAAAGGCATAAAATGCAAGAAATCTCCTGAACTAATCTAGTCACTCCTGAACTAGAACTAGTCACTTCTGCTGTATACCGTTGATTACTAGAAAGCCATTAAGATCAGCTCAGATCAAAAGGAAGGGGAATTAGACCCCTATTCCTCCATGAGGGAAATGCCAAATGATTTGCAGTCATCTTTAATGTCTGCCTTCTGGTCACAAGTTATTTACATCTCTCTCACATGCAAAATATATTTATCCCTAACAGATTTATTCATTTCTGGCCTCAGACTCAGGCTGGACCTCGAGGTCTAGTACTTCTTCTAAATCAATTCTAGGTATGGATGGTGCTCCTTGAGTGCTATTTTATAAGTATGGTGGCTCCTCTCAGTTTGAAGACCTATGAACTAAGGAGATACACCACCTGTGATGTTCAAACAAGGTGGTACATAGAAGCAGATTCTGAAATCCAGCCAGGCATATGGGGCTTGTTCCTTATTTAAGACCCAGTTCTGCTCCCTGGGAATCATTCTTCCTCACTTTGGATTTTCTCATCTGAAGCATTCTTTCTTTTCCATAAGCAGTGGCCTATGTTTACAGCTACATAACTTTTTCAGAGGTTCAAGGCTTCAAAGGTTCTTTTTATTTTTAATCTCCATGTAGCTTGGATTTCTTTTTTTTTTTTTTTCCAAGCTTTGTCACTTTATTTCACTACATTAGGCAGTAGAGCAAAACAGGAACCTATCATTCATAAAGATCAAGAAGTGCATCTCATTCCCAAAAGGGACCAAAAAGGATGTTTCTTTACAAATATGTATGACACTCTTAGCCCATTACATCTATATGCACTTTGAACAAAAGAAAACTTTGGTGTACTATTCAAATCATGAATCCAAACTTACAGCTTTAAGTTTCCAAAATTGTAGTTTCTAGTGCTAATGACATCAAATTTGCCTGCAGTAGTGCACACTGACTGCATTAAAAATCTTGCACCTGATCTAATATAAAAAACAACAAAATTCTGAATTCACCAGCTGTAGGTATTGAACCACATCTACTAACACAGAATACTGACTTGCACGAAAAACTATCTTGAGGAAACATCAAACCAATGGCTGTTATTCTGCAAGTTAATTTGGTTTCTGATGAAAAAAATTTTATGATCAAGTGTTTTTGTGTTTCTGCGTCACAGGGGGTTAACGAGACCCCTTACTTCAACATTGTTACCTTTGGGAACAAATGCCAGCTACACGCCATAAACTCATGACACACAATTGTGTGTAGTCTATGCAGATGTGCAAACATAGGAAGCTATTCTCTACTTTGATGCCCATTTCCTCCACTGGCAAATATGGAGGAGTGGCTTCACAGTAGGCTCTAGCAGATAGTGAAATAAAAGTTAATTTAACACTCTGGAGTCACAACTAATTAAACTATTTATTTCTACAGTCTGCATATTTGTCATTACACAATCCCTGCCCCCACTCCTAAGAGGCTAAACCTTACTTATTACTGTCATAATATTAGAGATATGAGTATTTTTTCTTACACTGCAGCATATGTATTACTCTGTGGAACATTGTTTCATAAAATTTGCTTGACCCTAAAAGTGCAATTTAGAGTCTTTCAAGGTCTTCCTAAATATTCTTATCTTCCAGGGGGAGCTGACAAGATACTATGTCCTGTCTGTATTCTACATTACTATATATCTTAATTTTTTTGTTTTAAGTAAAGGCTTGAACTTAAAAACAAAACCAGGATAAAAAGGAAATTTCTTTTCACCAGAAGTCTGTTGGCTACTGCTTACAATGCTTTTATAGAAAACGTAGTGCAGCTGGTTGTCTGCTTCGTCAAGTCTCATTTTAGAAAACATCACAGAAATTAAGGTTAATGATCTAGCTCTAGGATATCAACCAAATACAGCATGTGGCTATGAGGCAAGTGCTCGGGGTTACTTGCTGAGCTATTTTATGGTTTACAATCAAAACATACCATATGATAAAAGTCAAACTTAAGAAAGGTTCTTTTTCTTAATATCCAGGTTTGGATTCAAGAGATTATAACTTAATTTCTTCTTAAAATCAGCGGAAAGAATATTAGTTCAGATCATGCTAAAAATGTAACCTTTAAATGTTTTCTGCATTCTAGAAGTGAACTTGTCCACCAGGTTTTCTTTGGGCTCTTTTCAGGTCCCAAATACACAGAACAATCTACTGAGTCAAAGAGGCAGAGCAGAGAAGAGGTAGGGAGTAAGACATTTAAAGATTGCCTCCCTGTGTCAGCATTAATCCTTGGATATTGTGGCAACATTTAAAATGAATGGAATTTGTTACTCCCTTGACATGACATATAAGCACATGCCTCTCAAATTTTTAAAAGTTCCATATTCTACTGGGAAAAAAATTTTAAGAGCAGTCAATAAGTATCCTGTATTCACTTAGAAGGAAGGCAAATCAAAGCGCCTTAAGAATTGCACAAGTTCTTCCACTCATCACAAAACTAAAGATAATGTGACAATTCTATTTTTCTGTCAAATGGAAATCTATGGCAAGATGGGAGCCATGATCGCAAGAGAAAAGATATGTTTACAGACTGCTAGGTTATATCTAATGGAATGCAGAAAGTAGTTGATATATTGACACCAATGCTGAATCGTGGCTAACAAGTCTTACCTTTTGGTTATCATTTTAAGTTTCATCTGTGAGATTGTGATCCTTTGTGAGATCAGATCAGGAGATGGTATGTCAGAGTTCCTCAGATTGTAAATCTAATGCCACTCCAAGGAATAGCCATCCCCTTTCTTCGAATGTAACTGTGCTGTTGATATTCAACGTGCAGGGTTCAGTGAGGGAGACACAGATATACTGGTGTTAACAGAAGTGAGAGCAAGAGGAACAGCTGTTACCTAGCATTCCTAATGCCTTGCTTATGCCCCCACCTACCTAGAAATAGGATTCAGTAGTGCACGGATACATCATTATAAACAAGGCCTAATGAAGCAGCAGCTTCCACATTTTAACACAAGTTTGTAGTGATACTGTCCTTTGGGATATGCCCAACAGTAGGACCTTTTAAGGAAGAAGGAGCCCAAGCTCAGTTCCACATGCTGGGTGAGCCGGATGACTTCTGTGCCCTGGTCACCTTCTTCAATGGGGCGGATGGGGGCTACCAGGTTTTTAAAATCATGCTTCATCTTAAAGCATTTTGTCACTTTGCCCTCCTCATGTTGTGGCTCACTTTTATGACAATACCCATTTTGTTGGCTTTTCTAAAAGTTATAATGTCAGAATCATCCTGAAAGTCCTGGGGTTCTGCCAGCTCATTATATTGTGCTGCTGCGTCTTTGCCAGCTAAAATGAGCTTTTTGGGAGGCACCATCACACTCCCTCATCATGAGACCCCCTGTGATGAGGGTCTCCCTCATCACACTCCAACAAGGTCACATGGGTGAGGTTCTCCACTGAGTTCATAAGAGTCAGGTGGACCTGGCTCTCTTTCATGTAGCGAAGGTTGGGAATTAATATGATCCTCACTTCTGGAATATAATTGACAGCAACCAGTTGGATTTTGAATTTGATAGATGTTAGATTAAACTCTGGCTTGCTCACATTATGTTCACATTTCTGGCAGGGCAGGGACCATTTGATCAGAAGATGTTTGTGACGAGGATAGAGCTGGGATGCACAGATTGGTTGGAAGTCAGGCTGTAAGAGGCACTGCTGAAGGGTGATCATCTCTGTTAAATTTACTGGTCTTCTATAATAGTCTTCGAGTAGAGGCTCCACTTCATCTACAGCCTGAGCTGGCTCAATCTTTATCTTTCTGGTCCTCTCCTTCTTTAAGGAAAACTCCGGCAAGGGTACTGATGGTTGCACTAGCTCATGGTCGCTGAAGCCTGGTTCCATGACCATATTTGTCTGAAAAAGCCAAAGGCATATAGTTTCTGCACCGTGCCAGTTTCTTGCGATCTCGCTCAACCTTCTCTTTCTAAGCAAGCTGCTGGTAATATTCAATCAGTTTGTTCATCCGCTGTGTGTGAGGATTTTCAGGTTCCTGCCAACCACCACTGGCCACAGATTTGTCTGCCATGCCCACATCTCTAGAAGTCCAGCAACAAAATCCACAAGCCAGGTAATAGACCTTCTTCATGGTGGACTTGGCTGGGTCATCTGGAAGCTGCATGGAGATGCTTGTTGCCCGAGTGGAGAGGGTGTGGTGTGCATGCAGCCAGAACAGTCGAACAGTTGGCACATCTGTTCTTTTTTAGTTTGGCTTCAGCTGATGGCATATTTTCTAAGCAACGGGGACAATAATGGGAGTCCACCTCATGAGACACATTCCAGCGACCGCAACTCGCTACAATAGCGGCAGAAGTAAAGCTGCGAGAGCGGGGCCCGAACCTTCTTTTCTCCCAGAACTAGGTAGAGAACCCACTCGGATTGCAGCAGGAACGCCATTCTGTGAAGGGAAGAGTCCTAGTTTGGGTTTCTTGCAGCATGGTTGCTGAGATTCGAGAGGGAGCATTCCAGAGATCTTGGAACAGTCTCATTCCAAGAAACCAAGGCAGAAATTTGCTAGGCTTCTCTTCACTGAGCCCTGGAAATCATGCGGTATTATTTCCATTGCATTTTATTAGTTACAAGGAAATCACCAAGGCCGCACAGGTTCAAGAGAATTAGATTTGTCAATGGAGGCGTCAAAGGATTTCCAGTTATCTTTCAGCCTCCACACTAGTACCACACTAGTCTCACGCTAGAGGGAGGATTCATTCAGTAGTAACTAGGGAGAAAGAAAACTTACTAACTAGAATTCAGTATTTATTTACAGGTCTTTTTGTTTTTAATCTGAGGATATATAATCAAAATTATATGTTCAAGTGTTACTCTTTTTTTTTTTAACCTGCTTCAGTGTGGTTATGAAATGCAAATTCTGTCTGTATTCAATTTTAGTTCCCCACCTCAGTCCTTATAGATGGGGTTTTTTTGTTGTTGTTTTTTGTTCTATTTTTTTGAAAATGTAGACCCGAACCTATTTTGTTTAGCTTTAAATTCAAATAGTTTTACTAGAGTATATCTTCATTTTCTTTTATTTCTGGAAAGTTCCTTAGATTGTAGTTTTAAATATTAACTCTGATCTATTGCTTGATTTTTTCTTTTTTAGCAATTTCGATTATGTGTACATTGGGTCTTCTTTGCCTACCTTCCATTTCGGTATCTCTGAATCTTTTTACTTCTTTCTTTATCTCATTTTCATTAACTTGATTGTTTTCCTGCTTCCCCTATCCCCATGACCCTAATGAAGTTTTTATTTAAATCTGTGCTTCTTTGGACACCTCATATTTTGTTTTTATTTTTGATATAATTCTGCCTTTTTCTTCTGTTTCTTTCCAGAGCTTACTCAACTTTATTCAAATTTCGTTTCATTTTTTTCTTGTTTTTGGTCCATTTCTGTTCTTAATTTTTGAACTTTTTATTCAGGATGTGTTTTTCCCCCATGTCTCCAAATGTTTATTTGAGACTAATTTCGTTGGGAGCATCATGTTACATACACTTTTTCTGCTTCATGGTTTGCTTTCAGGGAAGGAAATTTTTATGAGCTGAAGTGCTTCGATTGTCATTTTCTATTTTTTTTTATAGAATAGTCTTATATAATGAGAACTGCTTACACTGCTGTATCTTAGGCGGGGTTGGTCATCTGGAGTTGTTTATGAGAATCTTAATTCAAGAGTCTCTCTTCCCTGTCAGTGTAGCAAAGTGTACTTTCTTTAACGGCTTGAGGTGTGAAAGGACTCCAGGGAAGAGTTGTGTTCTTTGATTTTGAAAATTTCCTTAATTTTCCTACAGGCTCCTAAATTTTGCGCCCTCCCCCCCCCCAACAGCCCGCTTTTTTTTCCCGTGACTGTTCAGCTTCCAAAGGACCCCTCTCCCTTTTTACCCATTCTCTCTTTTAGAAATATTGCCTTTCCAAGATTTCCTTCCACACACTTTAAGTTCCTTTCTACAAACAATGTTTTAATATTCCAGGATTCTTTTCTCGGTATTTTTGTACTTAGGGTAGCCTTTCTCTCTAGAGGTGTTTTTATTTCATCTGAGACCCTGTTTTCCTCTTTTTCATGTAATTTTTTTCTCAACCCCACCTTGATCTCTGCAAATACTTGGAGTGGGAGCTTGAGAAATGGCTCAGCTGGAAATTGGTGGATGTTTTAACTACAAGAAATTTGAAGTTGATGGTGTTCTCTGTGTTCTAGTAATGCTGATACATGAGTTTTGTGAGATGTAATTGTTTATTGTATAGTTTTTAGAGGATATGTTGTAAGATTCATTTTACAAGGTCACCATTACCTCAGCTGCTAAAAAGTTTACGGAATTACATTTTAGTCTTTTGTATAATATACCTAATGCTATATAATACAAATACTTTATATCAAATTGGTAGAGTAGGTTTTTCACTTTCACTTTGTATCATTTTTTTCTCCTATGTGATTTTGCTAAATTTTTTATTATAAAAATTTTGTGACAGAAGTAGTACAAATACTTCAACCCAATATGCACAAAACCCAGCTGCAACAAATACCGACATTTTATTTCTGGTTTTTAAAAGGGGAAAAAGCATTATTCAGCAAATACTCGTTTGTATCTACCATGTGCCACCTTTAGAAATACTTTCTTTGCTCATTATGTTTCTTTTAAAATTAACCATGTTAATTTTAAGAGCTTAAGTAAAACTTTTCTCTGAAATGGTGATAGGTTTTTAAAAGATAGCATACTAAATTTTGAGGAATAGTAAAATGTATTTATAAAGGATAACATTTTCAAGAACTAATTAAATTTTTGCAAAATCGTCTTAGATTTTATAGATTAAAAGTTAATTTTTAAGTGGCCTAGTCTTCAATAAAACATCTTTGAGAGTATTAAAGTTCCTTTATTTTTGGTATACTAAATGTAGCAATCAGCTAAAATGGCTTTAACTAAATGCTTCAGCTTCATTTACTGTAATCACTTGTTCTTAAGTGGCCATTTTTCAATCTCATTATTAGTTTTAATGTCTAGATTGCTGATGTGTAAGGATTCAAGTGGTTAAAATGTTAGCAATTCTCTAGCAATGCATATTTTGCTCTCATGTCTTGATTTTTTATTGTAGATGCTCTTGCATGAAAAAGCAGAGGCTTTGCAAGAAGAAGTAGAAGAGCTACTGAGATTACCTTCTGATTTCCCTGGTATTGTAGCTTCTCCCAGTGTAAAGGCGTGAAGCTGTTGATGAGCATCTTCAAATATGAATTATTTATTGTACAATGTTTTATTAAAGATTCCCTATAATTTATAAATGAAAAAAATAAATTTTAAGTATACATTTAGAATTGTGGATGATGATTGGTTGTATGCCCTGACTCATAATTTCAGGACCCTTCCCAGTACCAGTGCATCTTCCTCAAACTTACACATTATTTCTCTGCTCAAACATGTAATGTCCACCACAAAATGAAATCCAACTTCCTCAGCATCTCTGCAGCCTACCTTTGCAGCCAGATCTTTTCATTATTCTCTTGCCCATTTCTTTCATCAAACTGGACTATTTGAAATTCCAGAATTTTCCCTATAGTTTCCAAACCCTTTATTTCCTAACTACTTTATTCTATTCCCAATGCATGGAAAATGGTCTTTAAAATGTACTGCACATGTCAAGTGTCAACTAAAAATGCTTAAATACCATCTCCTCTATGAAATTGTCCAAGTTCATCCTCATCCTTATCCCATACACAGGTTCCCTTCCTCCTGTATGTATTGGGAGCCCTTTATTTATACCCATGTCTTTTTTTAATGCTACTAGGTTGAAATCTAGAGGGCCAAGAGGTTTTTTATCATCTTTTTGTGCCTTACAGCACCTACCACGGTTCACTGCACAGAGTAGGAACCTCTGAGAAGAATGACTGCTATGGAAATTAACAATTTAAAAGTTCTCTTTAAACACAAATATTGCCTCTCCCCACCCCCCTTTTCAGATTTGTAGTCCAAATGTAGATGACTGGTTGTCTACAGGAAAAAGGGTAATTACTAGCAATATTTATGAATACTGAACATGTTTAGTTAAACTTTTACTCACCTGTTTGAGGCATCCATTGGAACTTTGCAAATCTACAGTCTAAGTCGTTATAGACTATAAGGACTATAAGGACTTATATTTTAGACCATTATAATGTAGCATTTATTTGCCTAGTAGTTTCTATAGTCTAGGCACTGCTATAAATGCTTTATGTGACTACTTTATTCCTTACAACAACAGAATAAGGCAGATACTATTATTTCCATTTTACAGGTGAATAAACTGAGACACAGAAATTAAATTTGCCCAAGATCATGTACTAGTTAGTTGCAGGGCAGGGATTCAGACTCAGGTGGTCCCAACCTAAAGTCTGCACTTAACCATTTTACAATATTGTCTTGGTAGAATTTGCCCTTCATAAGTGTTCTTTTCATCTGGCCTTGATTTTATCTCTAGCATTACATCTCTTCATTTACACTTCACCCCTTCCTTCATATTAGTCAAAGTATAGCATCCTGATGTTTTTGTACAACCTTGGATTTCACTGCACATATTCCATTTGTTGCAGCTAAAAAGACTAAAAGAGCAGCAGGCTAGCTGCTGGCCGCTCGGGCCCAGCCACTGAGGTGTGCTCTCAGTGGTCCATAGTGCAGTCTTCAGGTTTTTTTAATCTAGAAACCCCAGTTTTAGTAGTTTGCCCAAGTAAGTAAGTCTGTTAAGTGAGCCCTAATTCTTGCTAACTAATTTATAAGATACTGATTAGTAATTCTAGTTTAGTTTTTTAATTTATGATTAGAGATGGCAAGGTTGTGGGGGAGGGACTTTACAGAAACTATAACACTTGTATCTGCAGGCCAGGACAATCTCCCATCCCCCCCAATCAGTGTTTCTCTAGGTCAGTTCAATCAAAAGGCTGTGTCAAGTGTTATGATGAGGAATTAGCCCTAAAAGATATTAAAATGTAAAGAAAAAAATGGTGCAACTCTAGAGAAGAAGAGAAAAGTAGATTAGTGGGAACAGTAAATAAAAATATAATCAAATACATTTAAGAGTTTAATATATAACGAAACATGCTATTTCAGTTTGAAGTGATACAAGTACAAGGATATCTGACCTAAACAAAAAGAATGTTTCATGGCCACATTCTCAAACCACAGCAGGATGGAACTGGCCTTAGGGCAACTAGAACCAGAGTCTGAACACCATAAGGACTTACCACCTCTTGGTCAGGCAGCTCTAGACTTCCTTACAGCTTCAAGATCAAAACAAAAACCTCTCTACCGCCAACTCCAGGCAGAAAAATCAATAACCGGTATAGGTAATGTTGGGTAGTTAGTCAGGCTTGAGCGACAGGAGCCAAGGCCCAGGTCTGTAACCATAGAAACTTCGCTTGAAGACCTTCCTTAAGGACCTCCCAGAAACACCTCCCTTTTAGGGTTATAAATTACCCCAAATCCTAGAGCACAAAGGCCATAAAAGCTGCTGGCTAAACCAGCCACAAACACATGCACAGAAAGTACTACCGCAACCTACCCACAACCTCAGCCTCATTATACCATCATCATAAAATCATGACTATGTCCGGTATTTCATGAATCTAATTATAACACTGAATCCTGGGTAAGCACATGCGCAGTAGGCTAAGTGTTAGCAGCCAGCTGTCAGTCGAGGTGACCTCACATACGGATCATCTAGGACCTCCTATTGTGACCCAAATACAAACAAACCTTCCCACTTATGGGTTGTTACAGCTCTCTTCCCTGAAAACCCACTCCTCCCTTGGAGCGTACTGTCTTATCTCTTCACCTCCCAAAGTCCATAGGCTGCAAACTTCCTTAGCGTGGCCCGTCTCCTTCTAAAATGTACTTTTAATAAAACTTACTTTTTCTAAATCTGGCTGACCTGTAATTCTTTGCTGCATCAGCGGGGAAGAACCAAAGAAAAATGCTCATTGCACTTCTGTGTTGTCACACACACACACACACTCCCCCATGCCACTGGGGCAACACGGGTTCAAAAATCACCCCAAACAGTAACACTAACATTTTAGTTAGTAACTGTGGAACTGAGGGATAACTCACTGAATGGAGTTGGAACAAATTGGCTACCTCATGTTTAGTAAAATATTAAGCTGAATTTCTACCTATCTCTTTAAACCAAATTAAATTTTAGATAAATGAAAACATTTGAATGTGGAATTTTTGATGATGCCATCTGACTGCACTGAAGCATCAGGGAAGGTATAATGCTATACCTAAATGATTTTCCTTTGTGGTAAAATATATTTCTGTATGATCACACATAAAATTGTAAAAAACCCACAGGCAACAAATTATTCACTCTATACAAAGTATAGTAACACTGGTTTTACTCTATATAAATTTTGTAAGCTCTTTGAGAGTTATAAAAACACAGACTACTGCCAATCCTAGAAATGATGAAGCAATTCGACATTTTACTGGAATTTGTCAAAACCATTTGGAAGTGCAACAAAAATATTTTAATGCACTTAATGAATAGTTTCAACATACTTAGCCTGATGTAACAAAAGAGGTGGAATATTTTGATCCTTGTTTCTTTTAGGAATAGTAAAGCATAAATACATGAACCATGAGCCACTGGTGGTAACAAAATGAAACACAATGTACAGAAGATAAATGCTTAAAGGCACTAGAGAGAAAGAAGTGGAAGGTGGAGAAAGAACTGGTGGAAGAGGAAGACCAGGAACTAGATGCTAAAAGGACAGGACAAAAAGGGAGAAGGGTTTTTGGGGGAGAGGAGAACATGCACCATGACATGAAGGTTCTCTACAAAGTGAAGGCCATAAGCCACACCATCTGTGCATTTGAGTTCTTAAAGCAGTGATGAGAAACTAAAAGAAGCAGCAGCAAATGGTTTGTGCTGAGCAATCTACTTTCTCATCTGGTGTCCCTTGTGATCAATGAAAGGCATTTGTGAAACACCTAACAGAGGTGTACACAACCATATGGAGATCAAGTTCATAACCTTGACTTTGTCAGCACTGTGATCTGTCTGTCTAAATTAACTCTTCCTGGGGAAAATTCAAAATGTAGATCTGACCTTTGTCAAATATAAACCGGACACTAGTTAAACTGGTAAGGGAACGTTTATTCAGTAATAACCATTGCAATGGGAAGGGGGTCCATAGTGAACTGAACTCAACTCTGATTAGTGCAGAGGTGACGGATGTTTTAAAGGGAGGATGAAGGAACAAGTGAGGGCTCTCACAGAGATGGGGCTTGTTAATAGGTGCATATCTAGAGGAGAAGCAAACTTCTAGTCTGTTTATGGAGAGAGAGAGTGCTACAAGTTAGATCAAGAAGCCCACAGCCTTGGAGGGAGAGCAGGAGGTTTTTCCTGAATGTGTGCATTTCAAATAGAGGCCCTCAAACTCCTGAGAAGGCAGATCTACATCTCAAAGCAGGAGAGAAAGTATTTACAACTACAAGCTTTCTAAAGTAACTTCTCACAGAGGTGGGGAGAGGCTTCAGGAGCCTATGTGTCTATTACCACAAGGGCCCCTAACCTTTTTAGTCTCTTATGAGACTCTAATGCCTGATGATCTGAGGTGAAGCTGAGACTGTAACGCTAGCGCTGGGGAACAGCTGCACATACAGGTGAAGCTTCCCTAGGCGGCCCTCCACTCAACTCCTGCTGTCGGGCCCGGTTCCTAACAGGCCACGGACAGGTACTAGTCTGCAGCCCAGGGGGTTGGGGACCCCTGTATTACCAGGGTTGGGCTGGAACAAACAATATGTTCCTAGCACTTTTCCCAGGCAGACACTTTAATGCGGGCTGGGGTCATGCTAGGGGTACTGCCTTGAGCTGTTAGAAACTATGTTAGTGTTTGTTCAAGTCTTTTAGTGGAGGTTTGGGGGAGAGTGGGTTAAATCATTTGTGCTAAGAGTCTTTTGTTTTTATAAGCCAAAGTTAAGGCCTGGTTAAAAAGAGGGCTCAGAGAAGGCTGTCTAAAGTTCGGTCAAGAAGAGAATCTTTGTCACTTTTCAGTATTTGTTTAAAATACACCACTTAGCTCACTTTTTAAAATGCCATCACTAAGACTGATATTTGATTTCTTTTTCTATATTATAAAACCTATTTATTGGTCTTTAATTTCAGTTCTTGGTTCTTTTTCTCAGCATGATCACGGGGAATAGGAAGAGGGTTTGGCATAAGTTATTCCAGCTTTTAAGTTCATCTTGCAAGACTCCAGAAGGCTTTAGAAACTGGAACGACCTTGAAAAGCTGCCTCTACTCATCACTTGGGCCTGAGCAGGTGCAGTTCAGAATGACCTCAAGGGGGCTTGAACTTTTATAGGCACCTTAGTTGATCCGGCCTGTGCAGACATACTAAATCTAAAATAAATGTTAATGATGGTGGTATCTGTGCCACTCTGCTGGGGAAACTAACATGCAGAGAAATGAGGCTCTAACAGCTGCCAGTAATTGGGTCACTGCCTCCCCCTGTGCCCTGACTTCCTAGATTTATGCCAGCACCTACTATTGTTAATAGCTCTGCTGCCAAAAGATTCACCTTTGCCAAGATGTTGGGCTATAGGAACACGTGTTCTTGCTGGGGAAGCTGGAAGTCCTTGAGAGAAGCAGAAAAGGAAGATACAAATCCACAATTAGAAAAAGGTAAGAATGATGTGATGCCTCACTAAAAAGTACCACACGCAGAACAAACTCGGCAATGGCCGAGTCTGCCTTTCTGCTCCTGGAGGGCAGTGCATACTTCAGGCGGATGCTGGCTATGACCTGTTTTGTTATCTTTTCCTGCTAAATGAGCAGCTTCTAGCAGATGCTGCTGAAACTTCTTTCTTGTCATTTCAGCAGAGATTGAGTCTTTTCCATTACTTATTCCAAATACATAATTAGCATGTTACTGACTCATAATGGCTAGTGGTTTCATTCATAAATAGTGGTCGATTGGGTTCTTACATCTGATACATACCATGAAGCAGGCTAAAACCAAAGAATTCTACTCCAGATTTCTGCTCTTCAAGGGGAACTACAGTGATCTCTGTTGAATGAGAAGCTTAAATCCCACTCTTGGTAACAGGTGCCCTGGCTGGTCTCTAGTAGGTTTGTTGACGAGTAGAGAGTTGTGTAGAAATGTGAGAGGTTAAGGAGTATGAAGTAAGTGTGGTAAACAAGAAACTTAGCAAGAAACGCTTGTTTAGATTCTTCTTGGCTGTCCCTTTGTCTTCAGAGCTGAGGATGCTCCTTTCCTCCTGGTACAGAAGGGCACCCCTTACTTCAGAGTTTTATGACCTGTTTCAGGAAGGGGTGGTCAGAGTGACCTTCCTGCTTCTGCTGTTTTCTCAAACTCTTTCAGCTTAAAACATTCAATACGCTAAAGTGCCATATTTTAGGGTAACATGTTCTGAACTCCATCAGGACCCACTTGGAACCCCAGAGTTGGTGTAATGATTATTTTAATGAAGATGTTTGAGATTCAACAGATGCAAAGTGAAGCCCTCTCAGAGCTTCCTTTATCTGACAAAACACAGAGAAATGAAGCCTTCATGAATCCCCTTATGGGTGGATCTGCTCCCAGGAGAGAGCCCAAGAGTAAGCCTACCGGATATGCCCCCTCCAGGGGCATCTCAGGCGGAAAGACCACTCACACCTGTGGGAACAGACATTACCACAAACTTTCTTGTCCCCTGTTTGCTCTAGTAAAAACCATTTGTCTTTCTGAAAGAAACCAATTTATTCTTCTAAAAGAAGCCTTTTCTCTCTATTTCTTTACTCTACTAAATTAGGTAGATAAGCCCCCAAATTCTACCCACCCCTTTGAGTTACTCATCACTGAGCACATTTCACACATGAACTAACCCTGTCTTTTCTCCTGTTAATCTTTTGTCAGTTAAATTTGCAGGCTCCCAGGTACTGAACCTAAGAGCGTAGAGGAAATGTTTTCTTCTTCAACCAACCAATGCGAGCCACTGGCAGGAGGTGGGGCGGCATCTCTGGCTGCATCTCCTCTAAGCTTCCAGCTTCTGCAAGACAGCCCCTCTGCAGTCTCAGCTCTTCTGGCAGCCTCCAGTAAGGTTAGTTCCCGTGGGCGATGGTGGTCCTGGCTCCTGGACTCCTGATACCACCTTCTCCCTGATCTCTCTAGCCCTGTGGGTAATAGCAGCTTTTCACTGTTGCTCTGTGTCCTTTGTTTGACTTTTCGACTCTTTCAACACTTTTGTAAAAAGTTCCCTACATAATATTCCCTCAACTGAGTTGTCTGGGATGGGCTCTGTGTTCCAAACCGCACACTCTCTGATAAGACAGATAGCCTCAGCTCGTCCTCCCCAGCACCATCGGGGCCTTTCCATCGCCAGCCAGCTTTAAGCTCTTCACAGGAACAGCACATCTACTGGTGTTTCGAGGACAGTAGGAATTCAAAAAGCATTGACTGGTTGGGAAGGGACAATTGAGCTGTTTGGCCACGGTATATGTCTGTAACTATAACAAAAGAATAATAAAAAGAAAGGAAAGATGGAATCCAGTTACAGCAAAATAAACAGGCCCAGCTTCTAGAATCTGAACAACTGCTGAAACTCTTACTCTCACCATACTGTAGAAACCAGAAGGGCTTCAGTTTAAGACAAATGTAGATCACCAGGTTGCTTCATACAACCCATACTTGAGAAAGTTGACACAAGTGGAGCCATTTTAAAATAGAACCAGATTCCAGAAGAACTGCCGTGCACATCTTGCTCCTTGAAATTCTGGACTGTTTGGGCTGGGCTTGACCTTTGGACCAGGTCAGATCAACATTGTCTTACAAACAACTGTTTGTGAAGTCAACAGGACTGATGATTGTGGACCTGACTATCTGAAGATAGAATCAGTAACCAATCATGTGTAGCCAAGAGTAGCTCAGCTTATCAACACCCAAAGAAAATCTTCCTTTCACATAATTATTTTTGCTCTTTTCATAAAAATTCTTTGCCTTCATCCTGTAATCAGAACACTATTTGGATTTCTGTCTGAATTCATGCTTCCATAACTGCAATTCTTTGATCCCAAATAAACACCTGTTGCCTCTCATTTGGCTTTTTATTTTTAGGTTAACATTTTCTATTGAGGGTCAGCTGTGTGCTGCAGAGGATATAAGGGTGAATATTATAGGATCTGGTCCTTAAGAAACATGTAGCTTAGCAGAGAGAAGGCGTCCCCATAAATAAATATAATATAGGTGACGAGGAGAGGAACTTCAGAGCAGAGGTGGAAGCAGAGTGCTGATACACACCATGAAGCGGGCTAAAACCAAAGAGATTAGAAGAGGATGTTAGGAGCACAAAGCGCTTCCACCTTCACCTCCCAGATCCATGTGGAAAGAAAGGAACGCGTGAGAGCCTGTGAGTGCTGTGTGCCAGTAGCATGCCAAATTTCCCATCATGGCTTTGATGTCCTACATTAACAAACAATTTAGAAGCCATGCCTTCAGGCACAGCTAGATCCAGGACTCAGATTTTTCTCCCCAGGATACTGTCTCCTTTTATGATAATTCTGCTTCTCCCCGAATTCCTCCTATTCTCACTTAGGATCCCCCATGATGGTGGCCAGATGGCTGCCTGCAGGATCATATCCTCACTTTGAAGCAAAACCATGCAAAAAGAATTTTTCTTTCATCCTTTTCAGGATGACTAGAAAGATGGATTGTAGTGATTGACAAAGGCTCGTATACAAGACAACCTCTGGAGCTGCAATGATTTGGGTCATTACCCCTCTCCCCACATCATAAGAACTGAGAAGGATAACCAAGGTGTTACCAAAAAATAAAAATAAATGAAAAGGAGACTGGCTGCTGGGCTGGTACAAACAGAGATGTCTTCCTGTTTGAGAGGACTGACTGAAAGCTCCTCTGAGAATAAGTATTCACTCCTGCACCAGCAAGCATCACTGCAGTGTACATCAGACAGGCGTGGCTCACGCAGTAAGAGCAGAAGGCTTATTGGCATCCCAGCCCAAAATCTGTTTGGGTTGTGTGATTTGATAATTTGTCTAGGCCAGTGCTTTTCAATGGAAGGCAATTTCCACCCCCACTCCACTGGGGTCATTTAATAATTAGTCTGGAGACATTATGTTAGGGACATTCCTATTGGCATCTAGTGGATAGAGGCCAGAGATGCTGCTAAATATCTGACAATGCACAGGAGAGCCCCCCCACCATAAAGAATTACCTGGCCCCCAAAATGTTAATAGTGCCACGGTTAAAAAACCTAGGCAATCAGAAAAGAGTATATTTCTGCTATTTTGCCAAAAAGGAGAAACTGTAATATTTGCTCTATTACTTTTCCCCCCATTATCTGACACAAATTGAGTTGATAAGTTACCCCACAGTTTGTGTAAGGTCAAATAAGAGGCTCAATTCTTCTTGTTAGACATAAGGAGAAAGACCCTCCCTTTCCCTTTTCTTTCAGAATCTCTTTCTCTGTCCTTTTCAAACACATTCAAGTCCTTTTAATGACAAACTAAGCCTCTTGCCAGCCTTGCAACTCCAGAATGTTTTTTTAAGGACCTGGGAGCCAGCTCTATGAAATGTAATCATGAAGGAAGGGAGCATCCTATCCTGTTTCCTAGGAGGAAATGCTCCTAACTTCACCTATCCCATGACTTCAAATGGAAAACCCCAACAAATGTCACGGGTTGCATCCATTCAGCTATAAGTGAGTGAGATTTCCTTCTGTCTTTGACATCTCTTTAGCTGATTGCCTGACATATGCATCGCAGTCCAGTTTAATGCTTATTCAATAACAACATTGTTTTCTTTGTAGAGAGGTTTTCTGGGTCGTGAAGAGATTTGTTTTTAATTATATTCCCCCAACAGAAACCATTTTATTAGAGTGGTTAAAGTGCAAAATCTGTCAGAGATGTGGGCACACACATTTCTCCATGGTTTCCTAATAAAGTGTCTTGACACCAATTTATTTTTATTTTCCATTCATCTTGATTCAGTTCAAGATTAAGTTATCTGCTGTTTAAATGTTCTTATAACTTGTCCACCAAATTATAATAAACATTAGTATTGTTTTCAAATAACTTGTATGTGATCTTAAAATCAACTTTGTTTCAAAAGGAAATTTCACTGTTTCATATTCCTTTCCAAGAAATCATTCTATTCATTTCTTTTAAAATTTCTACTTTCCTATTAATAGGAGCTATGCTTAGTAAAATAATTCCCATAATTGAGCTCTATCTAGTAAAAAGTAGTGATTAGCTGGGTATTTTTTAGCAAAATAAAATGAGCTCTGTTTTCAGGTTTGAGAGGCAAACGTAGAATCTCTGCATATTGCAAAATCCCAGAGGAAGTGACTTTACCTTCTGCTGCCTATGTAACCATCCAGAGTGAGGAGTGCTGAGTGTTCAGTAAATGCCTAAAAAGCAATGTCAAATTTAGATTGAAGGAGAAAAGAAAAACCCAGCAAACAAGAGTGAACTTTTGTTTTTAAATAATGTTTATTGTAGAGGAAAGACATTTTTTATTTTAAAACTAATGTCACTGCTGAAATTTTAGAAAATAAAAAAAGCCTAAGAAAGAAAAGTTTAAAATGTTACCATCCAGGAATAACTCATGCTGACACTTAGGTGAATATATTTCCTTCTTCCCTTGCAAACAAACACATTTTAACAATGTAATTGAATGTGTTGCCTCTTAGTCCTACCAGGGAAGCTCTGAGGCACTGACAGGACCAGACATGGCAGATCAACAGTTAGAAGAAAACCCATTTGGTACAGCCCAGAAGGCCAAACCCTTTGGAGGGGATGGAAAAAGTAGAGTTGAAGTCAAAAGGCCAGATTACGCCATGCATCTGCTCAGGCAGTGATAACTGCTCACACTTTATTGAAGAAAACAATGAAGTTCTGGTTGCTGGATTTGTCTTAAAGGTCGTATCGTTGTTGACATTCTTGGAGTCTGCTTTAAGGTTATCAAAGCAGCTCTCTTTTGGCCTTAGACAAAGGCCAAAGATCATAAATTTTTATGAAACTAACCTGGTAGTAATACATTTCCATAAAAGTATATTTATATTTTATATTAAAATATATATGAAAGTAAATTCCCCCAAAAAAAATATAGTAAAAGAAAAAAGAATTACTCAAATAATGTCTTTTTCACTGTCATAAAGAGACTGCATTGCTGTTATTATCCCCAAACGATATCAAAGAGACTGTGCAAAGCAGCTTGTAAGGTTTTTACATTCTCTCGTCTGTGTTGATGACCTTCAATTGATTGACCTCCAAAGTCAATATTCAAATAATGTGCTCAGCCTTAACATTATGGACCTTAGAGCTGAGTGGACCATCAGGCACAGAGCTCGTTTATACTCCTCGATCTTGCAAAAAAAAAAATCCAAACTGCTCCCAGTATTATGCATTTCCTATTCCTATATATCAGGAAATAGCTTTACATTATTAGTATTGCTGGATATTTTTTAGCATTTTAATTGTGCACTTACAGGTATCAGAAAAGCTATTAATTTTTTTCCAGTGATCAATAGAAAAATGTACCTAAAATCAGTAAATGCCTTCATCTTTATGGGGTGATTTTAGAAATTAGTATAATGTTCTTCCATTCTGGGAACATTACCGTTTAGAGGATTAATGGTAATTAGTGAAAACCATAATATAGTATATTTAATAAAAGATATTATTGATGTTATTCTATTTATTTACGTCTACTTTTTTGAATGAAACAAATGCTTTAAAATATCCATCAATTTGATGACGTAGATAAGTCTGCTGAGTAGATTGGGGCTCATCGTGGAGCCTGTGAAGACTCTGATTCTCTCCTCTGTGCACTACCCTCTACCCTCTGTCTGCTCCTCTTTCTCCTTGAGCTGGTGTATACCAGACAGTCCTCACTCTCCTCTTCTTCACTATAATTATAGGATCAAAATGTATCTTGCTGATTGTAAGTTCCAAATTCCCGCCCCCACATTACCTTTCCTCAAAGGTTTCCACGAACAGCCAATGAAACTCATATTTATCTACAAGCTCATAGCCAGGGCTCTAGCAAAGCTGGACCATGAATCAGAAAACCTAGACGTACACCTCAGATTTACTCATTTCTGTGTGAGCTTGAGGGTGTCACTTTGCCTCCCTGAACCTCAGTTTCCACAAGTGTAAAATGAGGATCGCCACGCTGCCCTCTGTGAAGGTCACATTAGATTCTAAAAGCACTTTGTAAGAGAATAAATCTTCTCCATCGAGATCTTAGAAAATTCAGGTATTATTGAGGACATTTTATATTTATTGTATCATTTGATTCTAACAAGTCTATAAGATGTATATTCTTATTTTTGTTTTACAAAATGAGAAAAATGGGAACTTAAAATGCTTAAGTATCTTATTCAAAGCTACAAAGTACCAGTACCAAGGCTGAGATTAAAACCTGTGCTTAGTTCTGAAGCCCACCCTCAAGTAACAGTCAGAGCTCTTGATTACAGGGAACAGAGACTGACACTGACAATTATAACAAAAGGATAGTGGAGGTTAACAATATTGGCCTGAGTCTCAGACTTGGAAAATTACCTGGAACCAAGGCAGCTCCAGGGAACAAAAAAGGAAATATATAAAGTCATCTTTTAGCCATGATAGTTGGGAGGTACACTGTGACACCAGGCACTGCTGCCTTCTCAACAGAACATTGCTGCAGTTGCCAAGAACAAACCACTTGTTCCAAACTCAAAGTCCCAGGGGAGCATCAGATTGAGGGAGCCTGGGACATATGACCTGGCCCTGGTCGTGAAGGGGTGGGAGAGAGGCATCCTGCCATTTCCTCGTCCACCGTAAGAGGGAGGGCACTGTGACCTGTCAGGCAGGGACTCCCAGTTTTACACACACATGCACCCCACGCACGCACATTCTCTTTTCTTCCTCCCTTCCTCATATGGTTTCTCTCTTGTCCAAGGATAATTCTTTTACCTCTTTTTGAAACAGATATCTTCTCACTTTCTCTTTCTCACCTCTAATTTCAGCCTCTCCATTCTACTTGTTTTCAATCCCCATGGAAAGCATTTCAAATCTCTCCAGTCCTCACAAGAGAGACTCACAAAATGGAGCTTCTGAGCTCCGCCATAACATGATCACCAACCTTGAATGGTCCTAGTCACACTGCATTTCTCTGATCAATTCCCTCTTCCACTCATCAGAACAGCTATTTCAAACCTCCACCTTGCCCTCCGGGATGAAGAGAAAAGTCTATCTTACCTGTCTCAGATGCAAAGGGCCAATAATTTCACAAGCCTCAACCACTAGAAGTCAAGCAAAATGGAGTCTGAACCCTGGGGGACAGCAGAGGACACCAGAGCAAGGAGGGAAGTAGATTTGCAAATGACTGCCCTAAGCCGCCTCCTGACAGACTGAGGGATGACCCAGCTGAAAACATAAAGAAATATTATGCAGTTCTTTCTGGAAATGCTCTGAACCTCTATAGGTCTTACAAAGCAACAGTTATGTAAAAATACAACTGTAAAAGAAGACCTTATCACATATCAAAGGAAGAAAGGAAGGCACATTCAGAAAGTTATGTTGAAATAGTTAAAAATTTAGAAAAATAACTGTTTAGGTTCTCACTTGAATAATATCAAATTATGTTCAAGATTCTTTGAACATATGTAAATAAAAAGGACAAAAAATAAGAAACTATAATTGAAGAATTGAAGGGAAGGCAGGCATATTTGACTATATAAAAAAAGTTTAACTCCTAGGTATTTTATTCTTTTTGTTGCAATTGCAAAAGGAGTTATTTTTTCCACTTCTTTTTCTGACACTTTGTTATTTGAGTACAGGAACGCTATGGATTTTTGAACATTGATTTTGTATCCAGAGACTTTACTGTATTATCTTATTGTTTCTAGTAGTGTTCTTGTGAAGTCTTTAGGATTTTCTATATAGAGAATCATGTCATCCGCAAATAGTGACAGTTTGATGTCTTCGTTTCCTATCTGGATGCCTTTTATATCTTTCTCTTGCCTGATTGCACTTACTAGGACCTCCAATGTTATATTGAATAACAGTGGCGATAGTAGACACCTTTGCCTTGTTCCTGATCTTAGAGGGAAGGTTTTTAGTTTTTCACCATTAAGTATAATGTTGATTGAAGGCTTGTCATATATGGCCTTTATTATGTTATGTTACTTTCTTTCTATACCGATTTTAAGTGTTTTGATCCTAAATCGGTGCTGTATCTTGTCAAAGGCTTTTTCTGCATCTATTGATATGATCATATGATTATTATTTTTTAATTCGTTTATGTGCTGTATCACATGAATCAATTTGCATATGTTGAACCATCCCTGTGCCCCTGGGATGAAGCCCACCTGATCGTGGTGTATAATCTTTTTAATATATTGCTGTATTCGGTTCGCTAGTATCTTATTTAGGATTTTTGCATGTGTGTTCATGAGAGATACTGGTGTGTAGTTTTCTTTTTTTGTGTTATCTTTACCAGGTTTTGGTATCAAGGTAACACTGGCCTCATTAAATGAGTTGGGAAGTATTGCTTCCTCTTTGATTTTTTGGAAGAGTTTGAGAATAGAAATTAAATCTTCTTTGAATGTTTGGTACAATTCACTGCTAAAGCCATCTGGTCCTGGACTTTTACATTTTGGTAGGTTTTTGATGATTGTTTCAATTTCCATATTACTGATTGGTCAATTTAGATTTTCCAGTTCTTCTCGATTCAGTCTAGGAAGGTTGTATTTTTCTAAATACTGGTACATTTCTTCTAGGTTATTCAGTTTGGTGTTATATACTTCTTCATAATATTCTTGTATGATCTTTATAGTTCTGCAGTGTCTGTCATAATTTCCCCCTCTTCCATCCTTGATTTTGTTTATTTGTGTCCTTTCTCTTTTTTGTTTAGTGAGTCTAGCCAGGGGTTTGTCGATTTTATTAACTTTCTCAAAGAACCAACTCTTTGTTGCATTTATTTTTTCAATTCTTTTTTTGTTTTCAATTTCATTTATTTCTGCTCTAATTTTGATGATTTCTTTTCTTCTGATTCTAGTCTTCATTTGTTCTTCCTTTTCTAGTTTTTTAAGATGAAGCGTTAGGTTGTTTATTTGGGTTTGTTCTTGTTTTTGGAGGTAGGCCTGTAATGATATGAACTTTCCTCTTATTACTGCTTTTGCCATGTTCCAAAAGTTTTGATATGTTGTACTATCATTATCATTCGTTTGTATGTATCACTTGATCTCTCTTTTTATTTCTTCTCTGACCCAGTTATTCTTCAGTAGTATGTTGTTTAATCTCCATGTATTTGTGGTTCTTTTTGCTTTCTTTTTACAATTGATCTCTAGTTTCAAGGCATTATGATCAGAGAATATGGTTGGTATGATTTCCACCCTCTTATATTTGTTGAGGCTGTCTCTGTGTCCCAGTATGTGGTCAGTCCTTGAGAATGTTTCACGTGTACTAGAGAAGAATGTATAAGCAGCTGTTTTGGGATGGAAGGCTCTATAAATGTCAGTTATGTCCAGTTGGTCTAATGTATCATTTAAGGATGTTATTTCTTTATTGATTTTCTGTTTCGATGACCTATCCATATCTGACAGTAGGGTATTTATGACCCGTACTATTGTAGTGTTTTGGTATGTTTCTCCCTTTAGTTTTGTTAGTAATTACTTTACATATTTCGGGGCTCCCTGATTAGAAGCATAGATATTAAGAAGTGTTATGTCTTCTTGGTGCATGATTCCCTTTATCATTATGAAGTGTCCCTCAGTATCTTTCTTTACCTTTCTGATTTTGAAGTCTGTTTTATCCGATATTAGTACCGCTACTCCCACTTTTCTCTGAATGCCATTTGCTTGAAACATCATTTTCCACCCTTTCACTTTGAGTCAGTATTTGTCTTTGGAACTGAGATGTGTCTCCTGGAGGCAGCATATGGTTGGGTTTTGTTTTTTGATCCAATCTGCAACGCTGCCTTTTTATTGGTGAGTTCAGTCCATTTACATTTAAGGTGATTATGAAATAGGAGGTCTTCTTATAGACATTTTATCTTTTGTGTTCTGGTAGCTCGGTGTTTCCATTGCTTCCTTGTCCTTGTGTTTCTGTTTTCTTTATTTTGGTTGGCTTTTGTGAGTTTTCCCTCTTGTCCTTCTAGTTTTATGTTATATACTTCAGTTTTATATCTTTGACCTGTGGTTACCATTACGAACATAAAAAGGATAGTTGTATATATACAGTTGTCCTTTTTTCTGCGCATGTCTTATCTCTATTCTCTTTTGCGAATCTGAATCTTTGAATCTTCCCCTTTTCAGTCATTGTTGTCTCAATTTGTCCCTATGTATGCTGAACATTCATTACTCTCTTGCTATAGCAATTCTCTTCTTAACATTTAAGCTTATAACATCCTGTTCTTAGTAAGGGTTGCACCCCTCTGCTTCTATCAGTCTACTAGTCACCTTACTCCTAATTATGTATATAAATATATATATATATTTTTTTTTTGGTCATTTTGTTTTAGGTGAGCTGACCTCTTTCAGTATTTCCTGTAGTTCAGGCCTCGTAGTGGAGAATTCCCTCAATTTTTGTATGTCTGGAAAGGTCTTTATTTCTCCTTCATATCTAAAGGAGAGCTTAGCTAGATACATTTTTCTTGGCTGGGAGTTCCTTCCATTTAATAGATTGAATACTGAATTCCACTCCTTGTTAGCTTGTAAGGTCTGTGCTGAGAAGTCTGAGGATAATCTAATGGATTTTCCTTTATAAGTTACCATTTTCTTCTCCCTGGCTGCCCTGAGAATTCTGTCTTTGTCATTATTTTGATAATTTTAATAAAATGTGTCTTGGTGAAGGCCTTTTTTGGTTGAGATAATTGATTGTTCTCTTGACTTCTTGAATTCCAAACTCCAGCTTATTTCTTAGATTTGGGAAATTCTTGTCAACTGTTTGTTGAAAATGCTTTCTGGTTCCTGTTCCTTTTCCTCCCCTTCGAGAATTCTCATTATTCTTATGTTTCCTTTCCTGATAGTATCAGCTAGTTCTTGTCTTTCTCTTTCATCATTTTTCTTTCTTCAGTTTCTCTCTTCTTTCCAATTTATTTCTAGATTTCTGTCTTCGATATCACTGATCCTTTCCTCCATTTGGTCGACTCTATTTCCAAAGCTTGCTATTTCATTTTTCAACTCTTGCAGTGTGTTCTTTATCTCCAGAGGGTCTATTCGGTTCTTTTTGAGGGTTTCAATTTCCTTGCTAAAGAACTCATCCTTCTCACCTAGGTGTTTTTTCAATTCCTGAAATTGTTGATATGACTCATTTCGGAACTCACTGAGTT
The DNA here is from genome assembly GCF_000151845.1 of Pteropus vampyrus. NCBI lineage: Eukaryota > Metazoa > Chordata > Mammalia > Chiroptera > Pteropodidae > Pteropus > Pteropus vampyrus. Next base: position 12,644,130 of record NW_011888806.1, read on the forward strand.
TTTTCAGAAGTACCATCTTGAATTCTCTGTCACTTAAATCGCATATTTCTATGTCTGTCAGCTCATTTTCTGGATATTGTTCTCTTTCTTTGTGAGACCTTGTCACCTTGGTTGTTCGTGGTGTTTAATTCTCCACTTGGGCATTAATGGAAGTGTATTCTGACTTTTTTTCCAGGTGTTTTTCTCTTGGTTTCCAGTAGGTGGCGTCTAAGCCTCTTGGATCTCTGCTTTATATAAAGATCTCTGCTTTATATAGAAGTTTAATCACATTCGCTATCCTCAGTCTTATTTCTTGTCAGTGTTAGTGACAGTTTTGGTAGCATTTGTTCAGATTCCCCGCAGGCTCCATAGTGTTTGGTCTCGAAGGTATGCGGGGAGGGGCCTGCTGGGTTGGGAGTTGGGAGCTGCAGCTCAGCCCAGGTTTTGCAACCGCGGTTGGTAAAAATCAACTATTGTTTCTCTGCTGTCCCCGCTTTTCTGCTTTCTGCCCTGATGACTGGGCACTGCCGCTGGCTTGGTGGGGTTTACAACTCTCCAAGGCAGTGCTGTTCATGGAAGTCACCACAGCTTATTCCCTCCCCCTCCTCCTACAGGGAGCTCCTGCTGTGAGAAGCAGTGTCTTTATTTCTCCCAGTCCACCACCCGACACCCAGGGGTCTGACCTGTGGTAGCTCTTATGCGCAGATCCCACGCTCAGACGTGTTGGTGTGCAGTTTGGGTGTTTTTTGTTGAGTTTTAGATGTTCAGCTTATTGTTGTTTCAAGGGAAGAGATCTGGGGACGTCTCTCACTCCACCATGTTTCTGATGTCACTAAAAGTTTAACTCCTGTATGTAAAAATAAAATTAAATTTGGAAAAAAAATGTATTTGGTATAGAAAAATGCTGAAAGCACAAGTTTAGTTTGCAAAGAACATTGTTATGGACTCCCCCTAAATTCACATGTTGAAGTCCTCAGTACCTCAGAATGTGACTGTGTTTGGAGACGGGGAGTTTAAAAGGTAATTAAGTTAAAATGGGGTCATTAGGATGGGCCCTAATCCAATATGACTCATGTCCCTGTAAGAGAAGATTAGGACACAGAACGAAGACCATCTGAAGACACAGGGAGAAGACAGCCATCTATAAGCCAAGGAGAGAGGCCACAATAGAAACCAACACCACCAACACCTTGATCTCAAACTTCTAGCCTTCAGAACTGTGAGAAAATACATTTCTGTTGTTCTAGCCACCCAGTCTGTGGCACTTTGTTATGGCAGCCCTAGCGAACTAATATATACAGGTACAGGTCTTTTACAGAAGAGAATACAATTAATAAACAAATAAAAGTGCTCAAAGCCAGAAGGGACATTCTCACAAAAGAGATGACTTTTGAGCTTGCTGAAAAAAATGAAGGAAAATGTTAATATCCAATGATTTTGTAATCAATATTCAGAGTTGGTTTTCTTGTTTTTAAAGAAAAGTACTTCATATTTTGCCAAAAATGAGTAAATTTGAAACAACACACTTTTTATAATTTTGTATCGAAGAAATACACACAGACAACATACTAATTTAAGCCTTGTTCAAATATAAATGTGTGTCAGATCTAGAAGCTACCTGTATTCCTTTGATAAGGCTTTGTGGTGAGCTAATCTTAAAGTAAGATATTAAGTGCGTTGAATCTGTTCATATTGCACAGAGGTGAATATGGTAGACAGCCACATAACTACACAGTGATTACTTTCTAGGGTGCCATCGAAAGCTGCAAAGGTGGAAAAACCAAAAACCATGCTTTGCGGGAACCCAGGTGTCCTATTCAGTGCTTCTCTGCTAGATCAGACTCTAGGGAAGGTGGTCTGTCTAGACCAGTTAGCTGATCCTGGTGATCGAACCCCATCTCCCCCAGAGCTCCAATTCCAGAGAAAAGGGAGGAAGGGAACTTACATATTTTGACATTCTCTCTTTATGCGTTGGGCATTCCTCTAGAGGCAAGAGACCAATCTTATTCAACTTGTATCCCCCAATATTGGCACAAACTATTATATGCTTATTAACTGTCTGTTAAAAGACCTGAATTGAGGAGTATATGGGACACTATTAAGGGTCCACATATCCATCTGATCGGCATACCTGAAGAAAATCAAGATGCTGAGCAGCTGTTTGAAGTAATAATGATGGAAAACTTCCCTCACCTGGTGAAGGAAATGGACATAAACTCTCAGGAAGCTCAGGGATCCAAAAACCAGGGATCCAAAGGAGCCCACACCAAGACACATCATAATTAAAATGTCAAAGGTTAAATATAAAGAAAAAAATATTAAAAGCAGCAAGAGATAAAACAAATAGTTACTTATAAGGAAACACATGACATACAGAGAACAAGATAACAATGAGGAGTTCTGTGATCTCATGCTCTGGTGTTCTTGTGCTCTGGTACTGGAGGCTGTGCTTTTGAAGGGTGGGAAAAGAAAATTACTCTGACATTTCAAAGGTATGTTATCCTAGATGCATAAGAACAATGGACAGAGCTCACTTAAGGTAAAGATCGACATCTGATAAGAAAGCTACAGGCCTGGGATGTGACTACCACTATGACCTGTCCAGTTAGGACTTTGTGATCAGACCATCCTGTGTGGTTACTTGGTCCCTGAGCTTGTTAGGCCTGCCATATGGCCCCCTGAGCTAGTCGGGTTTATTGCATAGCCACTTTTTCATTTGCAAACCAACAGTTCCACTCCTGGCTATTTATCCTAGAGAAATGAAAGTACATATCCATAAGAAAACTGAAATAGAATGTTCTTAGCAGCTTTATTCATAATAGCCCCAAATTGGCAACAAACTAAAATGCCCATTGTTAGGAAAATAGATAAATGAGGTGTAGTGTATTCAAAAAATGAAAATTAGAGAGAAAACAAAGAGAATGAACTTTGATATATAAAATAGCCTGAATTAATTTCATAAACATTAAGCTGAGTAAAAGGAGCATTACACAAGATTATGAAATGTGTGGTTCTATTTTTATTTTATTTTTTTAATTTTTATTTTTAAATGAGGCTAAACTAATATGTGATGAATAAAGTCAGAATAGCGATTGCCCTCTGGGATGGAAGCAGGGTTTTACTGGGAAAAAGTTGGAAGGAACTTTCTGGAGTGATAGAGGTTTGAGTTCATGCATTTGTCAAAACTCACTCAATGTTACACTTAAGATTTGTGCATTTTACTTGTTAAAAAAATTCAACTGAATAAATTTTAAAGATTTTATTGGCTTTATTCAACAATTAATGAATTGGGCAGCATATTGTCTAGCAGACAGAAAGGAGATCTGAGGAGCTGCACTGAATGAGACTTTTATAAGTAGAAGGGAGTTGGAACAAGAAAGACATACAAGGCAAAAAGGTAGGTTGGTTATTGCAATATCACTTTCCTTTAGGGAACAACAGGGGCTGTCAGGCAGATTACCTCACTAGTGCTGGTCAGGCAATTCCTGATAGACTGGTTTAAGATCCCATTTCTGGGAGAGCTGAAACTATAAGTATAGGTTTAATATTACCTAAAGCATTATACAGATGTAATGCAATCCCCATAAAAATCCCATCAGCATTTTTTAAAGAAATAGAACAAAAAATCATCAGATGTGTATGGAAGCACAAAGGACCCCAAATTGCCAAAGCCATCATGAGAAAAAAGAACGAGGCTAGAGGCTTCACTCTGCGCAACTTCATATTATACTACAAAGCGAGAGTAATCAAAATGGCATGATATTGGCAGCAAAACAGACACATGGACCAGTGGAACAGAAACGAGAGTCCAGAAGTAAACCCATAATTATATGAGCAAATAATCATCAACAAAAAAGCCAAAAACATACAGTGGAGAAAGGAAAGCCTCTTCAATAAATGGTGCTGGAAAAACTGGAAAGCCACCTGCAAAAGAATGAAACTAGACTGTTGTCTATCACCACACATCAAAATTAAAAGAAAATGGATTAAAGACCTGAATATAAGACCTGAAACAATAAAATGTATAGAAGAAAACATAAGAATTAAACTCAAAGACCTGGGACTTAAAAAGGATTTTACGAATTTGACCTCAAAGGAAAGGGAGGTAAAAGCAAAAATAAATGAATGAGACTACATCAAACTAAAAAGCTTCTGTTCAGCAAAAGAAACTGTCAACCAGGTAAAGAGACAACCATCCAAATGGGAAAATATATTTGCAAACAACACCTCTGATAAGGGCCTAATATCCAAAATATACAAAGAACTCATACGACTCAATAACAACAAAAAACAAACTACCCAATCAAAAATCAGGCAGAGGATCTGATCAGACACTTCTCCCTAGAGGACATACAAATGGCCAACAAATATGTGAAAAGATACTCAACATCACTAGCTATTAGGGAAATGCAAATCAAAACCACAATGAGATACCATCTCACCTGTTAGAACAGCTATAATCAACAGGACAAGTAATAACAAATGTTGGAGAGGATGAGGAGAAAAAGGAACCCTCATACACTGCTGTTGGGACTGCAAAGTGGTACAGTCACTATGGAAAACAGTATGGAGGTTACTCAAAAACTAAGAATTGATCTACCATATGATCCAGCAATCCCTCTACTCCAAAGTCTTGAAAACTCATATCCATAAAGATATTTGCACACCAATTTTCACAGCAGCATTATTCACGGTGGTCAGGACATGGAAGCAACTGAAGTGTCCTACAATAGATGATTGGCTAAAGAAGCTGTGTTACATATATACAATGGAATATTACTCAGCCATAAGAAGAGATGAAATTCTGCCATTTGCGACAACATGGATGAACCTCGAGATAATCATGCTAAGTGAAATAAGCCAGACAGAAAAAGTTGAAAATCACATGATATCACTTATATGTGAGATATAAACCTAAAAGCAACAAATGAACAGGACAAACAGAGACTCATGGACATTGACAACGGACTAGTGGTTACCAGAGGGTTGGGGGTGAGGGAGGAGAGGGCAGGTAGACAGGGTAAAGGGGGTTAAATATAGGTGGGTAGAGGGAGGGTGAAGTGGGTAAAGGGGATCAAATATATGGTAGCTGAAAGAAACTGGACTTTGGGTGGTAATCACACAATAGAATATATAAATGTCAAATCAGAGTGTACACCTGAAAATTATATAATTGTATTAACCAATGTTATCCCAATAAACTTAATAAAAAAAAGTCTTGGTTTGGTGATGTGGAGCTTAGCATAAGCAATTCCATTTGGGTCTCGTTGTCTTGTTTTTAACACTCTATATGCAAATTTTACCTAAAAACTAAATACCATAAGCAAATATTGAACTATATGTAGTAAAATCTTGAAATCTTTTAAGTGTAAAGTATTCTGTCTGCAGCTTATATTGCAATATTGAAAAAATAAGATGCTGGGCAAAGAATTTAAATAGACATTTAAATAAATGTTTACTTTCCAAAGAAAATATACTAGTGGCCAATGAGGACATGAAAACATGTTCAGTATCATTTGTCATAAGGAAAATGCAAATCAAAAACCACAAAAAATTATCACTTCACACCTATTAGAATGGCTATAATCAAAAAGATAGACAATAACAAGTCTTTGTAAGAATGTGGAAAAATTGGAACCCACATATATTGCTAGTGGGAATGTAATATGGTAGTCACCATGGAAAACAGTTTGGCAATTCTTCAAAATATTAAACATAGACTTATCATATGACTCAGCATCTTCACTCTTAAGGTATATACTCAAGAGAATTGAAAACATATGTCCACATAAAAATTTGTGCATAAATGTCCACAGGAGCATTATACATGAAAGACAAAAATGGAAATAACACAAATGTCTGTCAACCAATAAGTGGACAAATACAAGTGATATATCCATACAATGGAATATTATTCAGTCACAAAAAGGAATAAAGTACTGATTCACCTATAACATGAATGAATCTTGAAAACATTGTGCTAAGTGAAAGAAGCCAGACACAAAAGGCCACATACTGTCTGATTCCTTTTGTTTGAAATGTTTAGAATAGGCAATTCTATAGTTGTAGAAAGTAGATAGCAATGTAGAGTGACTGCTTAATGGGTATAAGATTTCTTCTGAGAGTCACAAAAATGTTCTGGAATTAGTGGTAATGGTTGCACAACCTTGTGAATATGCCAAAAACTACTGAATTGTACGCTTTAGAAGTGTGAACTTATGAGACTTGTATCTTAATTAAAAAATACGATGACTTAGTGGATGGGATGGAGGGATGGTTGGATGGAAAGACACATGTTAAAACGAAGCAAAATGTTAATTGTAGAATTTAGGTGGTGGTTATATGGGTGTTCATTGCGTAATTCCATCAACTCTTCTGTATATCTACAACTTTTGTAATAAAGTGATAGAAAAATAATGAATAATTAACACAACTTTTAAGGTATTCTACCAACATATATCAAAGCCTTTTTTTAAAAAATAAAAGCAAAAATAAATAGATGATAGGCGATAAATAGATAGATAGATAGATAGATAGATAGATAGATAGATAGATAGATAGATAGACAGACAGATAGATAGATAGGTAGAAGATAATAGGTAATAGATAGATGATAGGTAGATGCCAGCAAGTCTGCATCAGCGACCTAATCGAAGGAAATAATCGTATCTTAGTTAGAAAAAAAAAATGTATATGGAAAGAAGTTTCCTAAAGTGGTGTTTATCATAACAAAACATTTGGAAATACACTAAATAAACACTGTGATAGAAATGAATATCAAAGCACAAAGTGAGGTGTGTGATAGTGTAAAACTTCAAAAATATTTTCTATAACAACTTTTTATATTGAACCCATTCCACAGGAGGGGTGGACATAATCTCAATTAAGAATTTTCCCTCTTCTAGAGCCTTATAGCTGGGTTTTGGGGCACCTACACAGTGCCAAGGTGTGGTGTATACAGAAAGCGGGCAAGTGATGGGCGGGACTACTCTTCCAGGCATTTGTCTATCCTGGTGTCAGCTAGAACATCTATTGACCCATCTGATCCTTAATCTTCAGAAAACTCTTTCTGCCAATTGCAACTTCATCACTATTTTGAAATACTATGAAAAAATTGCAATTTTATCTAAAACTTCATTCACATTTTCACAGGAAATTTCACAAGAAATTTCAACATGATCTTTATCATGAAAGAAAGAAAATTGCTGTGAGATTCTTTTAAAACAATTACAATTGTTAAAAAAATATTAATTGTTTATTACCTGCTTGTATGAGCAAAGATTTTTTATCAAGAATTTGAAGAGATCATCATTTAAAGTTTTTATCAAAATGGTGGCCAGTCATTTCAAGTACAATACTGGATATTAAAAAGTTTTGTTTGTGGAATCGAGCTCGTCTTTTGTTAAGAAAATGGAAGAGACAGTATTTAGAAGTAATGTACAAATCGAATATTTAGCAAACACTTGCTCTCTATTTTATTTTTCTTCCCATAATCATATAATATACAAAATGGGTGATTTTTACCAAGTGTATATAGATTTCCTCCAAAGCACTAGTTTCCCCCCCGAGTGTCCTACAAATGCTGTAATTTTCTATGTATGTCAAGATGTGTACAAGTTTGGGAAATCCCTATGGCTAAATGTTACCTCTGAAGCACCTCACATAATCTCCTTAATAGGTTTAGGTTTAGTCTTTTGGAAATGAAAGCTTTCTTTGTTTTGTTTTGTTTGATTTCTGCCTTGTCACATCACTCCCCTGAGGCAATGAGCCTGGCTGGCTACTCATGCAAAGGGAAGACTAGAAAGAGAAAAAGAACATAAAAGGTTGGTAAAAGGGTATATAAACTTTCAGGAATTAGATGAGAAAGGTCTGAAGCTATAATGTAAAACATGGTGACTATCGTTGATAACACTATATTATATAATTGAAATTTGCTTAGAGAGCGCAACTTAAATGTTCTCACACACATACACACAAGAGAAATATGTGAGGTGATAGACGTGTTAATTAACTAGATGGGGGAAATCCTTTCACAATGTATATATATTTCAAATCATCATGATGTATATTTTAAATACCTTACAATTTTACTTGTCAATTATACCTCCATAAAACAGAAATTTAAAAAAATTTGAAAGACAAAAAGTAATATCTGTAAATCGACAGTTCTTAAAATGTGGTCTATAGTCCACGAAGGGACCCGGATACCCTTTCAAGGGCGTTTACAAAGTCAAAACTCTTTTCATAATAATACCAAGTTTTTATTTGCTCTTTTCATTTTCATTCTCTCATGAGAGTACAGTACAGTTTTCCAGAAGCTACCAATGTAATGTTGTAACAGATTGACTACAGAAGTTGATATGAGAATCCAGCTGTCTTCTATCAAGCCAGACGTGAAAGGGATTTGCAGAAATGGAAAACAATGCCACCCTTCTCGCTGATTTTCTTGTTTTAGAAAATAATTATTTTTCATTAAAATGTTATTTATATTAATATGAAATATGTTTATTGTAGTTCTTTTAATTAAATTAATAAATATTTTTAATTTCCCAGTTTTAACATCTAGTACATTAAATATCACAGCTATAATCCACAAAAAAATTCTTTGGGATACCAATAATTTTTTATAGTGTAGAGGGGTCCCAACACCAAAACCTTTGAGAACCACTGCCAAAGTTTTATTCTGCCCCACATCTAACATGGCAAAAAACTGTGCGGCCATTGAAATGAAGCATGAAAACATACTTATTGATATGTTCAACAATTAATGAATTGAGCAGCATCTTATCAGATAGAAAAATTGTTAAGTGGGTGTGGTGTGATCCCACATTTAATTAAAATAAATGTGTGTACCCATAAAATGTATAAAAGCATACATACTAATTAATGCTAATTATTTTTACTTTGTAAGATTATAGAGATATTTATGTTCTTCTCTATCCTTTTTCTGTATATAATAATTAAAATATTTTTTATAATGGTAAAAAACACACAACACAAAAGTCACCATCTCAACCATCTCCAAGTGTGCAGTCCGGTAATGCTCAATATTCATATTACTGTGAACCAGATCTCCAGAAGGTTTTTATCATGCAAATCTGAAACTCTATACCCATTAAACAACAACTCCCCATTTTTTGTCCCCACAGCCCTGACAACTACCATTCTACTTCATGTCTCTATGACTTTGACTCATCTAGGAACCTCATATGAGTGGAATTATATAGTATTTGGTGGTTGTTGGTGTGTGTGTGTGTGTACGTGCGTGTGTGTGTGCGTGCGCGTGTGTGTGTGTGTGTGTGTGTGACTGACTTATTTCACTTAGGAGAATATCCTCAAGGTTTATCTATGTTATAGCACATGACAGGATTTCCTTCCTTTTCAAGACTCAATAATATTTCATTATATGTATAGATCGCAGTTATTTATATATTTATCCGTCGCACATTTGAGTTGCTTCTAGGTATATTAATTTAAAAAAATGAATTTACTTTATAAACAGAAAAAAAAATAAAGCTTTTTCCATTTTGGAAAAAGACTACACACACTCCCTGGCAAAGGTAACAAAGAGAAGTACCAAGGTCTTTAACTTAAGTTGATCAGCCTGTTGTGCAGGACTCTGGGGAAGTTAATCGACTAGGATGGGGAAAAAAAGATTGTCCCTAATCCTAACATCCATGAGGAAGAAATAAGGATTTTGGCTGCTTTTCTGCACATAAAATCTAGAAATCTACCCAGAATATGCAATTTATTCTACTTGACCCTTTCACTCTGAATATTGGCGTCTCCGCTACTGGCTAGCTCATCGTCCTCTCTCCTCTCTGATTTAGTACAAGGAAGCTCATCCAGACAGTCTCTGACTTTCACATATGCTGCATGTGTATGGGCAAGGAGTCTGAACGTTTACCATAATGTAAGGAGATTCTGTCCCCAGAGAGATAAAACCATTATAAATCCCTAATTGCATCTTGCCTTTTGGATAATTTGACGGTGTTTCTAGCATTCTTTTTTAATGGCCATACAAACCTCTTAAAAACTTTTTTTTATTATGGACAATTTCAAATATATACAAAAGTAGATAGAATAGCATAATGTACCTCTACTTCATGTATCTTTTGCTGTGTAACATACCACTCTAAATTTAGTGATACAAATCAAGAACTATTTTACTATGTTCACGGATTCTGAAGGTGAGGAATTTGGATGGCGAACAGTGGAGATGGCTTGTTTCAACTCCACAGTGTCTGGGGCTGGTGTGATTTGAGTCATTGGGGCTGGAGTCATCTGCAGATTTCTTCACTCACACACGTCTGCTCTAGGGCTGGGATGACTTGAAGGCTGAACTTAACTAAGGTTGTTGACTAAAGTATCTGATACACATGGCCTCTCCTTCTGACTTGTGCTTCTCATAATATGACAGCTGGTTTCCCAGAGAGAGCATCTTGAGAGGAAGTATCTGGAGAACAAGTATACCAATAGATTCAGGTGGGAGCTGCATAGCTTTTTATGACCTAGCTTCAAAAGTCACATTGTGTCATTTGTTATGCCATAGGCTTATAAAAGCCTACCCAATATTCAAGGGGATGTGACACAGATTTCCACCTTTCTAGGGAAGGATAGAAAGGTCAAATGAAGTAAGTTGCAAATGAAGTAAGTTAATGAGACCCATGTTTCTAATTAATAGTATTTTACATTTTCTATTCATTTTGTGAAATAATAAAAACAAAAATCCAATGCAACATTTAAGTAATTATACAATCACTCTTGAACCAACTATTCAATAAAAGTTGTAGAAGCAACTGCCAGCTCGTTACCCACTCCAACATTACTCAGGCCACAATCTGGAAGCAATCAGTGGCTCTTACAAGGTCTTAGTCACCAACACTAAATAGGTTCCACCAACAAGGACTGTCTCCTACACAGCCCACTTTCCTTATTAACATCTTATCTGAAGTCAACAAAGCAGAGAATACTTTCACTCTACTTCATAGCACTTATTTCTTCCAAGAGCTCAAAACTATTTGATGCCTGGCCAAAAGTCAAGAACATAGTAGAGTGTCTAGCCTTAGGATAGGAAACCTCTGCCCTATCTCCCTACCTCAAAGGCTTTCCTATGTCTAATGCATTTTCTTCAATTGTCCCTTCTGTGTCCCATATTTGTTTCATTTATACTTTTTACAGAGCCTGGGGGTAACAATAAGTAATGTCCCACTTAATTCACAGTAGTATGCTTTCTTGGCATGAGTATAATTATTAGGGTCTTCCAGAGTCTTCATCATCGCAGAGACAGGTAACCAAAATTGGGCCGTCAGCTCTCCTCTGAGGGCCTTTGAATAATCCTTCAGTTTACACTATAATGGTTATTGTGTAAACCCCTGGGCCTTATGAGTCTTATTCTAGGGACACTTCTTGCTTTCTCTGACACCCTCTGGCTCACTTAGTGGCTGCAGGTATCCACTTTCTTACAGACACAGAGAGACACATATTTATAGGATATATATAGACATACGCTTAATAGAAGAAAATTAGAAATCCTGTCTATAACTATGGAGAAATGCACATCCTAGTTCTATAAAGAGACGCCTACACAAGAGAAGAAACAGAACATCTACAGTTTGCCTTCTTAAAATATAAATCTGATCATATTACATCCCTTCCCCCAAGCTTGAAACCCTTTCAATGGCTT
>NW_011888806.1:12656309-12658789 GCF_000151845.1 Pteropus vampyrus
GAAAGGAACTTTGAAAACAGTATGTACTCTGTACATGTCAACTTCTTTCTCTCCAGCCCCTAGTACATATTTCATGCCCCTTAAAACTGCAAGGTGTCTAATTATAATTAGTTTCTGAAATGACAATTTCTATTTATATCATTGCATATTCCTCCTCCGATATGCCCATATATTCCTCTTAACTGGCACAGTAAATCAAAACAACTTGGATCCGGGAGACAACAACTCATCTGATCTCAATCAACAGATCATCATGTATGCAAGTTTCTTTTCTTTGCTTCCTCATTTAGATTTTCCCGGTTTCCATATTAGTAACTCACATGTGGACCACACCAGCCCACATCTCAGCATGTCATAAGGATTCACTACTTAGAAAACTCACAATGATCCGCTCACAATGATTCAAATCGCGCAAATATTCTAAAGAAATCAGTGTAACTTTTGCAACACAACAAGGGCTTGGGGTGGGATGTAGGATCAATGTCATGACAAGGCAGAAAGAGCCTAGGCATCTGCTTTTTTATCTCCATGTCTGCCATCATATGATTTCCTGGTAGCTTGGGGTTTCCATATGAATTTTTTTCTTATGTGTAATTGTAGGACATCAACTTGATTCCCACTGCAAAATAGTAACTGATATATACACACAAAAAATCTCCAAACTGTAACTTTCCTCAATTAACTATCCATTTAACTTTTAAATTGCTTAAGAATAGACAGATCTATTCAAACTAGATATAAATTTCAAACAATTCATTTTTATTTATTGCTTTATTGATGATGCAATCTAAGTGGAAAATTCTAAAGGTTTTGGTGTTATGTGTTTCTTCAACAAATATCTATTGGATACCTACTAAGTGCCAAGTGTGATGCCATGGGTTTGATGAGTGTAGTAGATAAGACAAATCTTGCCTCTGATTTCACAGAGTTTATAATCTAGCAGATGAGACCAACATAGACCAACATTTATAGTGCTAACAAATGTGGTATGTTCTAGCAAGTTGAAGAGGCTGTCATGGTGTCACCAGGAGATGTCAGCTGCCCGGAGTTTCAGGCAAAGATTCTTTGAGGAAGTTGCATTTCAGTTGAGACAGGCCACTATCTGCTTCGGGTTGTGTAACTACCTTCACATCCCAGTTCTGACACTTGGACATGTTAATGTCTCAGAGCTTGGTTTCTCTTGTAAAATAAGGATAATGCACACCTGGCAGAGTTGTGAAGAGTAAGAGAATACAGATAAAGCACCTTTTAGGGTATCAGCCATATAGCAAGCCTTAAGTGCATGGTGTTTGTTATATATCAATGTAAGTATCAAAGGAAAACCAAAGAAAAATTTGACCAACAGCTAAAGATGAATGTACAGAGGAGAAATTTGGTAAAGGCTCCAAATTCAAGGAACAGCCACTACCCCACACTTGTTTGGAGCCTTCATGTCCTGAGTTTTAGATGTTGGAGCACCGGATGCTTGAAGGCTCTGCTAACTGCAGTTTTCATGAGAAGTTGATAAGGAATTTTTGGAGGTGTTCCTTCCAGCTACAGGTTTGCCAATGCCCAGGTCAGATCTTTCAGGCAAAAGGAAGATGCTTGGGAAACAGCTCGCTGGCAAGAGGACACAAGGGTTAATCAGATTTTGGCTGGCTCAAGTGACAAGCAAGTCAGATGACAAGACAAGAGATGAATCCTCAACTGAAGGCTTTAGTTAAGGGTCAGAAGACCTAGCGCCACCCGAATGGGACCTGGAAGGGGAAAACACTGGTGTTGCCACTAGAGCGCATAGGACGCTGTGCTTCGGGAAGCTGCCCTGGGATGCCCCGCGCTCCTCACAGGGCGCTCTCTTCCCAGGCTTCCTGGGCGCTTGGATCCTAGCCATGTCTGCACCTTTCAAATGCGTGTGAGTGATTTCATAAGTGGACCTGACCGCCACCGAGGGGAAAGCGTGCAAGGAAGTGGGAATGAGCGGGGGAGGCGGAGAAGAGGAGCAGTGGGAGGGGTGCAGGGCGCAGTGGGAGGGGGAAGGCGGAGCGGGCGGGTGGAGGAAAGGAGAAAAGGGCGCTGTGGTTTGGCGAGAGGAAGTGTGCGAGCTTGACTCTTGCTGCGCGGCTGCTCGCGGGTTGGCCAGCAAGGTGAGCCCGAGATGTCGCTGCGCCTGAAGCCGGGGCTGCCGCTGCCGCCGCCGCTGCTGCTGCTCCTGGGGCCGCTCGTTGTCTTCTACTCTCGCGCCCAGGCGGGACCCGCGCAAACCGAGGACGCCGTGGAGCTGGACTTCTCCACCGAGCGGCCGGTGCACCTGGTGAGCCCTGAGTTCCTGTCCTTCACCATCGACGCCAACCTGGCCACGGACCCGCGGTTCCTAACCTTTCTGGGGTAAGCGCCTGCCTGCGGGTCCCGGTGCCCCTGTGCCCTTTCCTGTCCTGACATCCACGGCCACTCGCCTCCTCTCTCTTCTTCTCTTTTGTCTCTTTTGCCATTCTCTCTCTCTC
>NW_011888806.1:12659158-12668915 GCF_000151845.1 Pteropus vampyrus
CACTTTTTTAAAAAATCTAAATATCAAATAAATGAGACCTGGAAGGCTATTGCAGTGACTTACAGAGCCTTATTAAAAAAATACCTCTCCAAGATGAGGCTGAAAATTGTGGCACTGCTTTATCGGCTGTAATATCTGTCTCAACTGGGAAAGACCAAACCCGGTACACTGGCCCCTACCCCATGAATGCAGGCTGATCCCAAGTTGGGGAGACTACAGAGGTCCCAGGCCATCTAAGCCACTCATCTAGGTCATAAGAGCCTCCAGAGATGGCTACACCGCAACCAACCCAGGCAGCTGGGAATCTCACCATTGCCAAATGCCTACATCCTGTCCTTCCTGTGTCATTACTAATTTGAGTCATTTATTCTGCAAATAAAAGCAGGTAGCCTACTGGTTAAGAAATTGGCAGTCAGATTACACTGGCTTGATTCCCAACTCTGCCAAAGCTGAGTGGCTTCGTTACCTGGCAACTCCAGCCTCAATTTCCTCGCCTCTAGAATGAAACTTCTGTAAAAACTTTCTCCTATTGTTATGAGGATTTGATGAGATAATACATAAATATTTAGCACAGTGTTTGACACAAAGCGTTCGTAATTTAAGCTAATTGCGTCTTTCTGAAAAATGTCAAATATTTGCTAACCATTCACCAGTTCTCTGTGTGTTTCTTTTGATCATAGTTAACCTCCATCTTTCCCCCTGCGGCAGGAGAGGGAGAATTTCCTGGTGGAGAGAAGTCTCATTTTTTGTCCTCCCCTCTAGAGATAAAAAGCTGATACAGGAAGCAGCTGGTTGGGAGACAGAAAGATTACTCTGGAGAAACACTGAAGTGTAAGGCTCCATATCTGAGGCCCCAGCCCTAGCTTGAGGGGAGAGGGTGACATGAGAAGAAAGGATGTGAGGGTACTTGACTGAAAACTGAGAGATAAGTAAATGACCACTTAATGAACTGTGAGAACTCAAGTCCTATTTTGCTGCTGAAGCCAGCATATGCCCACCTCTCCCCCAAGGAAGGGCATTTAGGGATTCCTTCCTGGAGAAAATGGTCCAAAAGAAAAAAACGTACTTTTGGGGGCCAGGCCTGATCACCCTGTAGTCAAACTAAACAATTGACTAGCACCTAACTCCACCCCCACCCGCCCCCCCCCCCCACCCGCCCAAATACACACAGAACTTCCAGTCTGCCATTTAGTGAGTGCAATACCTTTGCCTCTTCTTAAACCTAGTCTCTTCATTTCCCAAAGCACTGTTTCTTCCTCTCTGGCCCCCAGCTTTTTGTTAAAGGATGGCTGATAATGAAAACCAAAAAAGCATAGCATGCAATCAATTAAACTGCTTTTTGGTTTACCAAACAGTGTATTACTATTCATGTGGGCTTCTCTCCAGGGCTGGCTCCTGGCTACTCCAGGTTCCTTCTTTAGCAAAAGCTGTCTTCAAGGATGTCCCAAGAGGCATCTGCAAGCACACCCACTCTCTTCCTAGCTGAGATCTAAAAGACCGCAGCTCAAACAGGCAAGAGCTCCCTCTCCTTCTCATCTAAGACCTAGCTTTTGAATTAGGGTCTGAGGATCCGACTCCCCAGGATGGTTAGCACAGTTCCCAGAGTATCTTGGCCTTCTCAGCTGACAAAACATTTAGCTTTCATCTCAGAAGACAACACTTAGCTTAATATCTGTTCACAAGAGCAGAGGGTGAGATGAGCCTTGTTTTATTACAGTTCCTCAAAAATGAAGATGCTCTGGTGAAGACTGCAAGAGCTGAGCAAATGAAAGCCGAAGTAATAAGAAGGAGAGGATAATAAACCTAGCTGATGCTAATTGAGCCTTTGTCATATGCCAGGCCCTGTTCTAAGCACCTCTGAGGTATTAATTTAGTCCTTGATACAAAACTCTGAGGTCAGTACTATTATTATCCCCATTATAAAAATGTAGAGATTGAGCCTTAGGGAGATACAATAACTTGCTCATGGTCAGCCAGCCATTACAGGAAGGAGCAGAATTTGAAAACAGAAGCTAATTGCAGAACCGAGATTACACGCAAAAAAGTAAAGCAGTTTATAGTTTTTTAAAGGCAACAGGGTAGGATACTGTAGAAAAAGATTGTCCAGACACAAATTGGGAAGATTGATATAATGAAAAGAAGCACTGACCTGAGAGCAGAGGATTGGGGTACCTCTAAAGTGCCTCCCAAGAGGCCTAATCAAATTTAATCAGACGGCATGGTTCTATTTCCCATGATGACAAACAGATGTGTTTTTTTTTTTTTTTCACATTTGCATTTAGAAAACATAGAGTACACAGAATTTAAATGACAATGATAGAACAATCCAGAATTGTAAAGAAGCATCGTTAGGTTTGCCCTCTTCCCAGAGGTATAATTAACAACCCAATCAAGAACTTCCTAAGCCTGACTATGCAAAGCTCTAAAGATGCCCTAGACCTCAAGGATGGGAGGGTTGAGACCAGCACTGCTCGATAGAAACAGAACGTGAGCCTCATATGCAAGCTACGTATGTAATTAAAAATTTTCTAGTGCCATGTTTAAAAAAGGTAAAAAGAAACAGGTGAAATTAATTTTAATAATATATTTTATTTAACATAAACTATCTAAAATAATATTTCAACATGTAATCAATATAAAAATATTAATGAGATGTTTTACATTCTTTTTCGAACCAAGTCTTCAAGATTTGGTATATATTTTCTACTCACAGCACATCTCAATTCAGACTAGCTACATTTCAAGTGCTCAACAGCCACATGTGGCTAGTGGTTACTGTACTGGGTGGTGCAGTCCCCATTTCAGTGTAGAGTACCAAGTCAGTGGCAGTGATGACAGTACTACAGAGCAAAAATGTGGTGCTAAACAGCGACTGCAGTAATAATTAGCTTGCTTTTCATAAGATTTGCTTATTTTTCTTCAGCAAAGTTCATCCCTTTTTGCCAATTGGATAACTATTTATTAATACTAACTTTCAATAATCAGATTCCTGCATCTTCATTGATAAAATTGCTTTTAATATTTGGTAAAGCACTTATCAGTGTCGAGTGCATGTTTTAATAACCAATGTTGGAATGAGCCAGAGGCCCTCTCTTTGCCTGCTGCTGACAGAAATAACCAGAGAGAAACAGAGGACTGAGAACAATCAGAGCCATGCATAGACTCACATTTTCTGACCTCAGAAGTGCTCCCCCCGATTGAGTACTCATTCTTCTCTCCCCTCCCAAACTTTCCATTGTGCTCCCTAGAGCCCTTTGCATGGTAACCCTGTTCCATCCTCCTATACTATTCCTGCCACCTCCTTGCCCTAGCAAAGCTTGGCTCCTCTCTGAAGACCCAAGCAAAGAAGTAGTCGTGGCTCCTTCTCTGAAGTAGCCCTTTGGAGCAGAAGCTGGGCCTTCTCCCATGCTGCAGCCTTTGTCTCATTCCCCAGTGCAGTTTCTAAATGACTGCCCATCAATTTGAACTCCAGACTGCTATGGTTCAAATCCTTATTGGCTCATTACCTTGGGCAAATTATTTCCCTCCTTTTGTTCAAGTTCCTTGTCTGTAAAATGTAGATAATGGTACCTGCCTCATTGGGTTGTTTTAGGATTAAATGAAATAATCTATGCGAAGTGCTCAAAACACTCAGTTCGGACTAATCTGATGCATGCCAAAGATGACTGTCCTGACTCCAATGTGAGATTCACTGTCACCACGGCTGGCTCTCATCCTATGCTCCTCGTCAACACACACTGCTCCCCTCTCACTCACTTCTCTTTACTGATAAAGACTGGTACCAATCTCACAGTTTCTTCTCCACTCCCACATCCCACCATCATCCTAGGTAACTTCAAGTCCACTTGAATAAACTGTCTCTCAATTTCTTCACACCCACATTTTTTAGTAAATTTATTGGGGTGACACTAGTTAATAAAATTATATAGGTTTCAAGTGTACAATTCTATAACACATCATCTGTATATTGCATTGTGTGCTTACCATGCAAGGTCAAATCTACTTCCATCACCATATATTTGACCCCCTTTGCCCTTTCCTACCTCTTCTCTCCTCCCTTCCCCTCTGGTACCCACTAAACTGTTATCTGTGTCTATGAGATTTTGTCTTGTTTGTTGCTTTCAGTTTTATATCCCACATATGGGTGAAATCCTATGATTCTTGACTTTTTCCATCTGATTTATTTCATTTAGCATGCTTATCTCAAGATCCAGCCATGCTGTTGCCACAAATGGCAGTATTTCATCTCTCCTTATGGCTGAGTAATATTTCATTGTATATATGTACCACATATTCTTTATCCAATCACCTATCGAAGGACACTTGTTTGTTTCCATGTCTTGACCACTTTTTTTTTTTTTTTTTAATGCCTACACCACCTGGTATTCCTAGGTGGTCTCCCATCCAAGTACTAACCAGGCCCGACCCTGCTTAGCTTCTGAGATCAGATGAGATCAAGACTTGTTCAGGGTGCTATGGCCGTTTGGCCTACTTTTTAAAACAACCTTTACTCAGTGCTGTACTGGAACCAGCTTGCACCAGCTGTGAAATGTGTGCATCTCTTTCCAACTCCCTATTCAGTGATATCAACACTGGTAGCTTGAAATCAGCCCTGGTGGGAATATTTACACCATGGACATTGGCAAACATTAAAAAATATGTCACTTTTTTTCAAGGAACTAGCTTACTAGCACACACTGCTTCACTTCACTGCAGCCATTTCATGTCACAGCCGTGAAATGACTCTTTTTATCACTAAGAATCTTTCAGCATCTGAAATCTTAAGTTAAAATCTCTCATTCTTGGACTGTACTTCGTACCCTCTTAGCTCTTTCATTCTGTGGATCCCACCACGACTATTTTTTAAGTACCTCCACTGAACAGCTTCCTCTTCTCTCTACTTCTTCGGTATCAGGGCTTCTTATTTCGGACTTTTGATTTATCATATGAACCACTTTTGTGATAATATTCCCATATCCCTGCCTCATTTTTCCTGTTAACATCCTAAACCTAACTTACTCTGACTATATTTTCCCTCTTTGGAATCTTTAGGGTGGCCATAAATTCTAAAAATGAAAGATATTATTTGATCACGAATTGTAATACATGTTAATAAACCATATTTATGTATTTGCCTCTCCTTCGAGCCTCAGTGTCTGCCCTATTTAGCTGGGCTATTGAGCCCGTGGGGGTGGAAGGGAATCTCCCAGCCATGCAGATTGATGTCACACTATAAATTCTTGGCCTCCAGACTTACTTGGCTCTTAGTGCTACCCCTTAACTCTTCACCTCCCTGCCTCCCTCATTCTCTACTTCCTTTAAAACTCTGATCCCATCTCTACCTCATCACTCACAGCCTGTGAACACATTTCTGTTTCCCAAAGAAAATGAAGTCACTAGACAGGAACTTCCTTTTCTTCCTGACATCAAAACTGCAGACATATCACGGCTATGTCCACCTTTCTTCCTTTCTCTCTTCTTAGGCCAGTTCTTCCGCTCTGCTCTGAATCCTGTCCCCTCCTACTTCCCAAAAGACTTTGTTCTATTAGTCATTTCTTCTCTTACCTGTATCTTTAACCTCGTTCTTTTTATCTCTTAGTATAGAAACATCTTCCAGCCTTTCCCATCCCAAACACCTCCCTGCACATATGCCTTTGGAGAAACTGCCCTCTTTCTCTCTTCCCCCTTTGGAGCTTTCCTTACTGCCCATTCCTTCCTTGTTCCACTCTCATGATGACCCCATCATTGTGTCATCAAGAGATTGTGTCATCACTCCCATCATTGTGTCATCAAGCCAATCTCTCCAACACCATCAATGACCTTCTTTTATTACAAAATCTAATGAACACTTTTCAATCCTTATCTTACTCTTTCTGTTATGGGTTGAATTTTTGGACGTCCTCCAAAAAATTTATGTGTTGAATTCCTAACCTCTAGTATCTTACTATGTGAACTTACTTGAAAATAGTTTCATTGCAGACACAATTAGTTAAGAATTGGTCATATCAGAATGGGCTAAGCCCTAATCCAATGTGACTGATGTCCTAAAAGGGGGAATCTGGAGACAGACATGCACACAGAAGGAATGCCATGTGAAGATTAGAGTTATGCTGCTACAAGGAATGACCAGAAGCTATGAGAGATCCTTCCTCAGTGCCTTCAGAGGGAGCATGGCCTTGCCAACACCTTGATTATCAATTTCTAGCCTCTAGAACTATAAAACAACAAATTTCCCTTGTTTAAACCACCTAGTTGTGGTACTTTGTTACTGCAGCTTTAGCAAATTAATTCAGTCTTCTGGAAGCATTTAGCAATGCTGACAATTGAAACATTTTCTCATCCCTTTGGGTAGGTGTCATTTCCATTTCCAGGGGTGTCCCCCACCTCTCTAACAGTTCTTCCCCATCTCTTTCTTTACCTTGTCTTAAACATTGGTGTTCCTCAGACTTTAGACCTAGACCTTGTTGCACTTCATGTAATCTGAGTGGTCTCACCCACTTCCATGGCTTGAATTACTCTTTCTGCAGGAGTGTGCTAGGAAATGTTTAACAACCAGATCTCTAGGAGGAGGGAGACTGATGTCAGTTTTTTCCCTTATTTTTGTGGTATAAATAATCCCACCATGGCTGATCTCTAACTTCCAGCAGTTTAACAGGGGTTCTCAAAGTTTAACCACTGGCTCTCACGAGGTAGTAGGAACCAGTACAAAGCTGGTTCCAGCACACCTTTGCTTTTGTGTCAGACATAAGCAACTTATTTTTACATAAGGTAAGATAAAAATACCTGCAGACTTTTCTTTCCCCTAACAATCTGTTCCGGAAATGGAATATCCTTTTATTATTTCCATGGCACTGTGGTGGTGGTAGATTTTTTTTTTCCCCTTTCTTATTCCTGTGTATGATAGAAATACTGTACCTTTGATCAATTTTTTTGACATGTTTTACAGCTGTTTTAAATCTGATTTTTGTCAGAGAGCATAAATATTGTATTCTCAAAATAAGAAAATATTCCATTGCAAAGAAGACAAACAGAAAGGTCCTTAAATACTAATACTTTGAAGCATGTGATTTCCTTTACTTGGCAGGAGCCATAGCATTCATTGGGTTTCAATTTTGTTTAGAAAACAAAATTGTCTGGCCCCACTTGCCCTTTCAGCAGGCTGGACTTGACTGTTCATTCACTTAAACAGTATTTATTAAGCACAAGCTGTGTGCCAGGCACTAATCTAGATGCTTCTCTAGATGCTACAGAGATTCTGATGAGCCAGACAGGTAAGGTCTCTGCTTTTACTTCAGGGGAGGGTCTGGCATAGATAGTAAACCAGAGAAACAAATAAAGAGCTAATTTCAGAGCGGTGAATGCTGCAAAGGAAATAAAGGTAGGACAATGTGATGGAGAGTGACCCAAGGTGGTACATTCAATACCTGTCCTCAGGCATCTGCCCCCAGCCGTGCACAAATGCACATCTATGATGCCACAGCTCCTTCTGCTTGGTGCTAGTTTTACTTCCACTTCCCAGAGAGCACCAGCCTCTCACCAGTTTACAAATACCATTCACACTGATATAAATGAGCTTCCTCTACCATCAGACACAACCAAAATGCCAAGGACCAGAATCAGCATCTGGCCAAAGGCAGTAGAACAAGATCATCCTGGAGTGACTCTGAGGAAGTGCCTTGTATCAGTTTTAGGGCCATGGCTCCTCATCTGTGAGCTGGGGTTACTAGTCACCGACTCGGACTGAGGACTCTCCATCCTAATACCTTACCTGTGTATCTTCTGACCTCCAGACACACATGGCCAAAGGCCTGATGGAAACATGTTTCAGCCTGATGAAAGGGCAAGTGTTGCATTGGCATCTAGAATTCTACAAAACTGAGTCCCCTCCCCCACCCCTTCATCCCTATCTCTAAGCTGTCACATATTCTTCATCTCGGCAAATAATATTACCTTCTTCCAAGATGCTTCCCATAGGTAATTCTTGACTCTTCTCCCACATCCAATTAAATACCAAATCCAGTGTTTCTACCTCCACATGTATCTTGAATTTATCCGCCTCTCTCCATGACCTCACCCCACCTCGGCCCATTACTTTCTGTCCACGTTAACATGACCCCAGTCTTGGTCCTACTATTCATTTATTTACACTGCAGCCTGAGATTCTTTTCTAAAATAAAAGTCTGGTGAGCTCACTCCACTGCTTTGAATCCTTCCACGGCTCCCCATTGTACTCCTAGACATGACGACTTACGGGCCTTCCTCGATATGGTCCTGCTTGCGTCTGGAGTTTATCCTCTCCCAGCAACTCCACGCTCCACTCTCTAGGCTCTGCACACACCTGTCAGCCCTTCAGTGGTGCCATATGCTCTTAGACCTCTAGTTTTGCATAGACTTTTTCCTACACCTGGAATACTTCCTTCGATCCCACCTCACTGTCTTTGATCTGGATGAGATTTATTCCTTGCAGATGTCCAGCAGTGAAGGCCCTTCCCCTGGGAAACCTCTAACCACCCCTTGCCCCCAGCCCAAAGTTTCGGTTAATGTCCCCTTTGTTCTCATAGCACCGTTTGGGAATTGCCTGTTTACTTGTTCATCTATATCATTAGACTATAAATTACATGAGGACAGCAGCTGTGTCTGTCTCATTTGCTGTCGTATCCCCAGCAATGAGCATGATGCCTCCACAAAGTGGGCCTGTGGTAAATATTTATTGAAAACTTAATGGACGGCTATGTCTCCTTTAAGTAAATTTTTGTTTCTTCGTCTATTCTTAAACACACACACACATACATACACAGAAACACACTCACTAAACCACCCTGTATAAACTAAAATATCATGTGCTTATTATAAAAAACTTGTAAAATACAAAAAAGCAATAGAAAAGAGTCTATCATCCATCTTACCACACAGTAATCACTGTTATCTCCTTCTGTAGGTATTGTTTTCATTGTTGAAATGACACTATGTCTACAGTTTGTTCATCTTATTGTGGTAAAATATACTAAACAAAATTTGTCATTTTAACCATTTTTAAGCATGTAGTCAGTCCACTGGCATTAAATACATTCACATTATGGTGCAATCATCACTACCATCATGTTAGAACTTTCACCTTCCGAACTGAAACTGTACCCATTAAACAATAATGCTCTATTCCCCCTCCCTACAGTTTATTTCTTTGGGTTTATAGCAGAATGGAACTGATTTTTTTCCGAATCCTTGCTTAGTCCAAGTTAGCATCTCCATTTATTTTTAAGTGGTTTTGAGAACCCCATGGCAGATGCCATCCTTCTAGAGTTCTGGTGCTGTCAGGTATTTCAGTCAGGGCGAATTCCAGGTCGATTACATTTCTGAAGTCTCGCTTTGTGTTACACTTGCTCGTGCCAGACCCACATATGTTCAAGGGCTCATGAAAATACTTTAACTTCTTTTAAGATCCATAGACTCCAAGAAAATAAACTTTTAGGTCAAAGAAAATGTTTTAACATATAATATTGGCATATTTAACTTTAAATAAATAAATAGTTTCATAACATATAATTTAAAAAAAAAAATTTGTGGAGAAACAGGCTCATGAAGGAAAAAGTGCCTAGATAGTACAATTCTAAGCTCTCAAGTAACGAATATAAATGGTGAGGAGGACTTGGTGAGGTTTTTTAATGCAGGATATTTATTCTTTCGTTAATTTCCATCTTTCAATTTCTCTTTTCTAAGCACAAATAAATCTTTTGAAAATTTTTCATAGCACTATATA
>NW_011888806.1:12668965-12678126 GCF_000151845.1 Pteropus vampyrus
CTATATCATTAGACTATAAATTACATGAGGACAGCAGCTGTGTCTGTCTCATTTGCTGTCGTATCCCCAGCAATGAGCATGATGCCTCCACAAAGTGGGCCTGTGGTAAATATTTATTGAAAACTTAATGGACGGCTATGTCTCCTTTAAGTAAATTTTTGTTTCTTCGTCTATTCTTAAACACACACACACATACATACATACACAGAAACACACTCACTAAACCACCCTGTATAAACTAAAATATCATGTGCTTATTATAAAAAACTTGTAAAATACAAAAAAGCAATAGAAAAGAGTCTATCATCCATCTTACCACACAGTAATCACTGTTATCTCCTTCTGTAGGTATTGTTTTCATTGGTGAAATGACACTATGTCTACAGTTTGTTCATCTTATTGTGGTAAAATATACTAAACAAAATTTGTCATTTTAACCATTTTTAAGCATGTAGTCAGTCCACTGGCATTAAATACATTCACATTATGGTGCAATCATCACTACCATCATGTTAGAACTTTCACCTTCCGAACTGAAACTGTACCCATTAAACAATAATGCTCTATTCCCCCTCCCTACAGTTTATTTCTTTGGGTTTATAGCAGAATGGAACTGATTTTTTTCCGAATCCTTGCTTAGTCCAAGTTAGCATCTCCATTTATTTTTAAGTGGTTTTGAGAACCCCATGGCAGATGCCATCCTTCTAGAGTTCTGGTGCTGTCAGGTATTTCAGTCAGGGCGAATTCCAGGTCGATTACATTTCTGAAGTCTCGCTTTGTGTTACACTTGTTCGTGCCAGACCCACATATGTTCAAGGGCTCATGAAAATACTTTAACTTCTTTTAAGATCCATAGACTCCAAGAAAATAAACTTTTAGGTCAAAGAAAATGTTTTAACATATAATATTGGCATATTTAACTTTAAATAAATAAATAGTTTCATAACATATAATTTAAAAAAAAAAATTTGTGGAGAAACAGGCTCATGAAGGAAAAAGTGCCTAGATAGTACAATTCTAAGCTCTCAAGTAACGAATATAAATGGTGAGGAGGACTTGGTGAGGTTTTTTAATGCAGGATATTTATTCTTTCGTTAATTTCCATCTTTCAATTTCTCTTTTCTAAGCACAAATAAATCTTTTGAAAATTTTTCATAGCACTATATACAGTTAAGCAGGAGCACATCTTAAAATTTTAAATTTTAGGTCAGGTCTTTAATTACTAGGATATTGGCAATTAGATATTTTTCCTGGAAAGATTTTTTGATTTGAAATAAACCCAGATGTAAACTAAAATCGGGCCAATCTGAGAACTACACAGCATTGATTTTATGTGTTTTAAGAGCATTCCAGAGAGCAGCGTGGCCAGGATCACATACGTGAGACTTCAGAAAAGTTTGGCAGGGGTCCCTGTTACCTGGGTCTTCTGCTTTCTTAGTTTTGTTCACTTAAATATTCATGACATCTTCATCCTTCTGAGGGAAGGGATTATAAATCCTTCTAATTCCATTCTGTAGCATCTGGTACCATGCTGAGCACCTGACAGGCACCTATCAGGAGCATTTTTGGCTTGATGAGATATGCATTTGAATTGCTCAAATTGGAGGTGTCAATGATAGGAATTGGAATCTTATATAATTCTAAGCTATTTGACTTAAATTAAAAAAGATTGTTTTCTTGGGGGGGGTAGTTAGGGAGAGAAGGGAGAATCATAAGTCATTTGTGAACTTCTCTGGGAACATAAATTTTTGAAGACAATCTATTTTTCAAAGAAACACAGAGTCATCTTTCCTGTCATCTTCACTCTCTCACCTCTTTTCCTCCATCAATCATAAGACATTATGAGTTTTTTGAAAGCAATGAACACTATTCTACTTGTCAAGTTAAAATACAACCTCTTGCCGAAGAGCTCCAGGTTGCCTCCAGGTGCCTAGAAGAGCAACCTCGCAATTAGAAACATTCGGATTGAGACGATTCCCCTAATATAGCAACATGACTTCTCTCTCCAAGGCCTGTATAGCTAGACACGAAGAAATAGGTCCACCGAAAGAGAAGGAAGTAAACCTGTTTGACTGGATGATCTTGGAAAAAATCATTTTAATTTCTTGCTTGTCTTCATAACAGTTCTGCAAAGCTTCGTACTTTGGCCAGAGGTTTGTCTCCTGCATACCTGAGATTTGGTGGCACCAAGACAGACTTTCTAATTTTTGATCCCAAGAAGGAACCAAGCTTTGAAGAGAGAAGTTACTGGCAATCTCAATCCAAGCAAGGTGAAAAAATTTAAAGATTAACCACATATTTTCTTAATTTGAGTCAGTCATGAGCATTCAATAAGAAATGAAGGGCTCCCAACTGACCTGTGGAGGCGCCTACACAGAAAGAGGAGCAGATTTCCTTCTCCTGATGCTTTCATGAAATGTGAGCCCTCCCATGACAAGGTGTGCTGCGCAGGACTGAGAGTTAACTGCGTAAATAGAACAACAAAGTAGCTGAAGGACAGAGCTGCCTAGAGGGAGCATGAGGGTAGAAATGTCTCAAACTGAAGAGAGTAATTTCCAGTTGAAGATGTAATGGGTTGAAACCCATTTATTGTGGAACTAGAATGTGGATGAAAGGCATACCAAGAGGACGTGAGACATACTCTGCTCCTAAGAGAGGATTTTAAGGCTTGATTTATTGAGCAATGATTCTCAAACTTTGTTGACTATACATAATCTCCTGGAGTGAGTTTGAATATTTGAATACCTGAGCTCCAACCTTAGTTCCCAGTTTAGCAAGCTCCTCGGGTAAGTCTGATATTGGAAGTCTGTGAGCTTCACCTGGGAAACCTGCCCCTAGGGAGCCACGAGGATTTGCCCCATCTTTCATTAACTGCCATACAGACATCAAAGGGAAGTTAAATCATTATCTTAAAATTTTTTTAAATATCATATACATTACGAATTATAGTAATATATGTATAATGTATATATTAATGAACATTTCATTTTTTCATATGTTACACATTTTCCTTCTGTTTATTTTTTTCAGTTAGGAAGTATTTAGAACAGTTAATCAGTAATTGGGCCAAAATTGATAGAATAGTAATTAGAAAAAAAAACAGGAGGATTCTCTTGAAATAATACGTTGAAATAGTTTATGGTTAGATTTGGCCCTTTCCCACCAGTCATATGTCTCATAAGTGTAGACCAGAAACTGTCCGGAAACTGTCCTTTGCTCATTAACTTTTTTCATCCTGTTTGGGGTGGGGGTGGTCCCTGGGATTATCCAAGTGCCTCTGAAACATTCTTTGTGAGCATGGGGATGGATAAGGCACTGGCTGCCAGAAAACCAGAATGTGCGGTTTCTCAGAAAGGAAGTGGTTGGCATGTTAGCCAGCCCTGGCAGCAAGCACCCAGCATCCCTGCTGTCTTGTGATAAAGAAACACAGTCTGTCTGACAGGATAGTGGTGGATTTTCCAAGTGCACATGTTGTGATCTCAGAAACTTTGATGCTACCGAATTTGAAGGAAAAAAAGTCAACATTTCCTGCCTACCATTATGCCAAGAGGAAATCACCACATATCAGATACAGTCCGCATAAAACAAATTTCTATGTGTTTTGAAGGTGAACCTTAAGAGAACTGAATTATGTTTTCTTCAGTGGGATTCTCTGGTAATTCCAAGTTTTTGAGGAGCCTTCTGAATTGTTAAATAACTTGAAATTATATCCACTGTACCTGTGTCCAATATTTCTTAGGAAACCTGCCCTTTGGGTATTTTTTGTTTTGTTTTTTTTGTTTTGTTTTTGTGGTGACCAGGTAGCCAGAAAATTGGCATACGTAACAGAATATATTTTCTCTGGTTTCATACCTAACAAACAGAAACTTAATTGTCCTATTTTAGTCACATAAATAGCCAACTAAATAAATGTATAGGATTTCAACCTCATCAATGTGAAAATAGATTCTCTAAATTATCTTCCATTTGCAGATATTTGCAAATCTGGATTCATCCCTTCTGATGTGGAGAAGAGGTTACAGTTGGAATGGCCATTCCAGGAGCAATTGCTACTCAGAGAACAGTATCAGAAAAAGTTCAAGAATAGCACCTACTCAAGTAAGGAATGAACGGCACCCTGCAGGTGTCCCAGCTCCTAAAATATTTGGATAACTTGAACTTGGGCTTGAATCTAATAAGCCCTATAGCAATTGTACAAAGCTGCATAATACTCAAATATTATCAAGAGTTAATGGGAAAATTTGAACCCCCCAATTTCTTTTCTTTTCTTCACCTGACTTTACCTACTAGCCACAGAATGAAATATAAAAATCATTCATTCACAAGCTAATAATGACCTAAACTTTTCTGAAGAACTAGGAAATCAAGGAAGATGAATACATTCCTTGTGTAAAAGTAAAATATAAAAGTGTGAAGAATAAAATGCAAAAAGCATTTACACCTTGTCCATTCTCTCTCCCTCCCAGAAGCAACCCCTATTATAAGTTGGTGTATCATTAAGCAGGGGAATCCTGGCTCAGACCAGACAGTCTTGGCCGTCAAGCAGCTCTCTCTTTTTCTTTCCTCCGTGGCTTTGCAAAACACAGGACTGGCTCAACTAACCAGAAATTTATTTCCATCCACTGAAACAGTTTTCCAGTCTTCAGAATGATATGACATTGTTACAAAGGGCTTTAAAGCAACTGAAACAAGTGAGCCTTATTTAACTATGAAATGAATTTTTATCTGAAAGTTAATGTTTTATATCTATCTAGGGGATGATGTTGTCCCAGATCTCAGTTAAGAAAATAACCTGCTCAGATACTGTCTGTCTTCTTCTGACTTTTTAAAAATAGATTATCTTGAAGTTAATTTGGGTTAGTCAACATTTCTAAAAGTACATTATTGAAAGTAAATTTTTTATCTTTATAAGATTTTACTGTATAACATCTGGATTTCAGTGTGTCAAATAGATTTTTTATTTTTATATTTTTTATTTATAAAGGACAGAAAAAATGTGACATATAAGAAATGAGAAAATAGGTTATGTGCTAATAGATAATGTAGTTCTCTAAATTATTTTTTTTGTGTTTTAAAGTTGGGGATGGGTGAATACACTGATACATGAATAATATGATCTTTGGTTGAGTGGCATAAAGCAGGGCCATCTCAGATCCCTTAAAGGAGTAATAAAAGTACAAGAGACCCACAGCAACAAAGTCTCACTTGTAATAAATAAATCATTATGATATAGGCCTACTGAGAGAAGACCTCAGAGTATTAGGTAATCTATAGATTCTTGCTTTTTTTTTTTTTTATCATGTTAAACATTACACCAGTTTATCATCAATTTTTCTTTAAAAAAGTTTTGTTACCTCACATGATCTTTCTGGAACCAAGATGGCAGGTTTCCAACATCTTTTCCTGCCTCTGGGACTTGGACATTCATAGTTTCTATACCAAGGGAAATTGCCTTTACTAACTATGTCATAATTATGTCAGTATAACTCCAGCCACCGTGCTGGCACTGCTAAAATGTACAACAGATACAGATAGTTTATTTATATTTGGAAACATTCGACCTCTGGTTTGAAATTCTCTATTTTAATCTACATGTCTTGGAAACATATAGATAGGAAACTACTGTGTTTATTCTGGGTACCAACTCATTATAATGATAAGTATCTCAGAAGCCAATAGATGTTTCCACACATTGTTCTGCTTTCATGGCTGAGGCTGGTAATGCCTGAGTATCTTAGGGTGGCATCATATGATGGAAGAGATAGTAATAGTCTATTGCAGCAAGAACTCATTAATTGCTTAGTGACCTACACCTTTAAAATGGGTGTCCTAGAAGAAACAAATAGTTTTCTAATTATAGAGCCCATTGCGTGGTGTGTTTCACTTAAGTAGAAGGTGACAAACACATTTGTCATGAAAATATAAACTCACACTTTAAACCTGTTTGGACAGGAAAAGGAAGCAATGTTGCAGATAGAAGTCTGGGTGTGACCGCAGGAAGGACTCTCTTATTAAAATAATCATATTTAATGAGTAATTCTTTGTTCTCTTTCTCTACCTCTCTTCCTCATTACCCTACTCCTCCACCCTCACCACCCACTCTCACACTGGATGCTGGACACATTCATGTGAATGTACATGGAATAATACCAGAGAAATAGTCAGTGCCAATTTTTAATGTGCCATTTAGATTATCTTTGTCCCAGGGATCTTTCCATCCTCTCATACAGTAAGAGAAAAGATTGGATAATGATTGGGAATTGAATAATTGCTATGAGTTTTCTTACTAATCTTATTTTGAGGAGGAAATTAGGCCAGATGGTTTTTTTGTTGTTTTTGTTTTTTTAAAGAGTAGGTTTAAACTCAGTGATTACATTCCTTACTGTAGGAGATGTTACTGTTATGTTACAGGGGGCATATAATAGAATTTTAAGCTACATATAATCCAGTGCATTTGGAAAAATGAAAAAATAGAAGAAGAATAAAGTATAAGTTGAATAAATACTCGGAAATACAAACATTTCATGTTTTCTGAAAATGCATAATCTTTGTAAAGGGGATAGGCAACAACAGTGCTTCATATCTGTAAGAGTGTTTATGATTTACGAAAGGTTTTCACACATGTGTTGTTTCTACCTTGGTTTTATGAGGTAGGTACTAGTTCCAGGATTGTAGATCTGTAGCAGGGTTAAGGGGTCGTCCCTTCAATTTTTAAGTGGGAGAGTTGGGGCTGGAGCTCAGGACTTATGATTCCTGATCCAAGACACTTTCTCCAATATATAAGGCTAAAATATAGCTGTAAGTAAGGCAGTCCCAGGGCTTTTATAACAGGCTCTAGTAATGGCACTGCCACCAAAAAGCTACGGGATATTGAGCAAAGAACTTCATTTTGGGGAGTGTCAGTTTGCTCAGAGAAAAATGAGGGCGGCGGTTTGGGGAGGACTCAATTAATTCCAAAGGCCGGTGCTGTCCTAGGATCCAGTGGGATGCTGAGCTGCAGGGCTCAGAGAGCTTTGCAAGCCCAGGGTCTGTGAGGCTTTGATGACAGGCAGCAATTTTATGGAAATGGTGACACAGCAAACATCAAAAATATGTAAAACGCCTTACTTGGGGTCATTTCTGCCCTTCAGCGTTTATCAGCAGTATTAAATCTAGGGTTTCACTGCTATGGTGATCCAAATAATTCAGGCTGAAGACTTAGAAAGAAAACAAAAACAAAGTCACTTTTAAGAAGTCAGGGTATAAATTTGACAGAGATTTTTTTTAAAAAAACTAGGAGAGTTCAAGAGTGGACTTCTATATAGCAAATCACTAAATGTACATGAAAAATCTTAAGAACTTAATTAGCATATAACTGATTTAAAGATGACACTAAAAATCAATCACATTGTTGCCAATCTCAAAAAAGTGATAACAGACTAGCTAAAAGCTGAATTCAAAAGTTCCCGAACTTTTACGGCACTTGAGTGACTCATTGCTTCTTTTTCACAGCATACCTCACCCAAAAGAAATACCTAAATGTTTCAATTATTAAGTTGTTGTTAGGTTATTAGGTCCAAACACCCAAATAGTAATAATTCTCATCATGTCCAACAGATGTTGATGTGTTTCTTTTACAATTTTAAAAGATTCTGCAGTGCCCCCATGAGTAGAGTTGCTTGGTTCAATCTGACTGTCAGAGAAACAATAATTTTTTTACTGTAAGTATTTATCGAATATTGCATTATACATACACTAAAATTATTCATTATTTATCTGAAGTTCAAATTTAACTAGATGTCTTGTATTTTTCTTTGCTAAATCTGACAACCATGTCTGTCAGCAAATTCCATGTGGCTCTTTAGGGTGCCTTTGCACAAAGTTTGGAAACCACAGCCCTGTAGCCTTGGGCCAGTTTTTAGTGTAAAATTCTATGTATTTAAAGTTAATCATATACATGAGTTTTTCAAAAAAATTATTTTAAACATACTTAAATTTACCAATTTTTTTTTTTTTTACCAAAATATTTTGTGACTAAATTTGCTAGTAGATATTTAGACTATGAAGAGTGGGGCTTATGTTCACTATGATGGTCTGGCTTGCGCATGTCGAGGGCCAGCTGTGCTGTCATTCCCCCAGTTCACCTGAGGTCACTTGGAAAAAACCCTAGGGCCAGAGCAAAGCTCCTAGTACCTTCCATAGGATTTGATTCAACAGTTGAAGCAAATGAAATTATGCTGACTTTTTTTTTTAACTCGCCAGTCCACTTTTGTTATCTTTTATTCATAATTTTAGTCACTCATTAGGACAAGGATTCCTTCAGTTTAATAACAGAAATAGTAAATCATTATGAAGGGCAAATCTGGAGGCCTTCGCCCCTGTGGTGCTGCTCTAACCATTACATTGCAACTTTTGTCTTTTAGGAAGCTCGGTGGATATACTGTATACTTTTGCAAATTGTTCTGGATTGAACTTGATCTTTGGTCTAAATGCCTTACTACGAACAGCAGATCTGCAGTGGAACAGTTCTAATGCTCAGTTGCTCCTGGACTACTGCTCTTCCAAGAGTTACAACATTTCTTGGGAACTAGGCAATGGTAAGTATCCCTAGAAACTTAATAAGGAGATTGCCCTTTGGCATTATTTGTTGCTACAGACTAATGGATACAGACTATTTCCCAAATATCCATTCTTTTTAATATTAGTAAATACACTTCTGGCCAAGCCCATCCATACAGTGCATAACAGCGCAACTTTTGAAATTGCTTATGGCAGAAAACTCCTTTGTATATCCCAGAACCTATTGCTAATCCAAGTTTATGTAATGTTCAAGCTGAGGACTAAATGGAACCAGCAATTTCCACAGCTCCCAGGTTCCCTTAGGATTTTCAGGGTCACTTAGGCCTATTATGCTTGGCAGGCTGGACTCAGCAAAACTGTAAAGCAGGCAGTTTGCTTTTACCTTCCTAATCCTTTCTTTGTTTCTCAACTAGTCAGTTAATCTCAGCAACCTCATCACAACCCTTATGATATGCTCAAGCTTCAAATTCCCAGATTAGAATCCTACCTGGATCAAGCTCCTGATTGTCTTCTTCAACTCTTTTTTGCAAGGAATTTATTTATAAACTCTAACTAAAGTGCTAATGGTTTGTCACATTCATTCAAATGTATTTATAATGCTT
>NW_011888806.1:12678176-12717095 GCF_000151845.1 Pteropus vampyrus
TTCCTAATCCTTTCTTTGTTTCTCAACTAGTCAGTTAATCTCAGCAACCTCATCACAACCCTTATGATATGCTCAAGCTTCAAATTCCCAGATTACAATCCTACCTGGATCAAGCTCCTGATTGTCTTCTTCAACTCTTTTTTGCAAGGAATTTATTTATAAACTCTAACTAAAGTGCTAATGGTTTGTCACATTCATTCAAATGTATTTATAATGCTTACCTCACTGAGACTTTTAATTGTAGAAATCGGTTTTTAAATGTCTTCCCCTAACCACAATCTTTTTTTAAAAAAAGCAAATTAGGTTATTAAATAATGGATACAGACTATTTCCCAAATATCCATGGTTTAATACCTCCATTATTAATCACAAATTGTTTTTAATATCACCTCATACTTCAGTTATATAATTCAAATTTTTGTTTTTCTGGAATATCTTCTTTATAACTAGACATTTTCCTTTCCTTAACTTTGTATTCTAAGTTTTTGTAATTTGAAAAATGCTCTGTTGATTTTATATGCTGCTTTTAAATAAGAAATTTCTAAGTAGGTGATTACTTTGAGAATTGCTCTTTCAGAACCTAACAGTTTCCAGAAGAAGGCTGGTATTTTCATCGATGGATTGCAGTTAGGAGAAGATTTTATTGAGTTGCATAAACTTCTAGGAAAATCTGCTTTCAAAAATGCAAAACTCTATGGTCCTGATGTTAGCCAGCCTCGAGTAAAGACTGTTAAGATGCTGAGGAGGTAAGAGCTCGAGGAAGCAGAACCACTTTTCTTAAAAGTACTATTTCTCTCTGGTGAAGAACTCTCATTCGTCTGCCTGTTATTAAACGATTTGCTGCCTGACTAGATGGTTTACCAAAAAAGTTAACATTGACTGGCTCAGAATACCAAGGATTTGGGGGCAAATGGCACCAAAGATAAAATTTGTATCTGCATTAGGAAGTTTGTGTTTGCATGATCCTAAAGTAGTAACCAGCTCATTTCTAAGAAATAAAACTCTTGTGTGTATGTTGTGCATATAAATTATGTATATGAGAATTAAGTGATAACCTAATAGATTTTTTTGTTCTAGTTTCCTCAAGGCTGGGGGAGAAGCGATTGATTCAGTTACATGGCATCAGTAAGTATGTCTCCTGCTCTTTATACTGGCTTTACTTACTACCTAGTTTTCAAAATATTATTCCCATTTAATTGCTAATTGACTTTATAGTTGAAGTAAGAAACAAACTGTGTCTCAAGCAGCACGGTACTATAATT
The DNA here is from genome assembly GCF_000151845.1 of Pteropus vampyrus. Lineage (NCBI taxonomy): Eukaryota > Metazoa > Chordata > Mammalia > Chiroptera > Pteropodidae > Pteropus > Pteropus vampyrus. Next base: position 12,679,439 of record NW_011888806.1, read on the forward strand.
TTAATATGAATAAAACAAAAATTTTAACTTACTTTAAATAATGTGGTGGTTTCTACAAGATCAACGCACACTATCATTTAACTCATGGAGCGTATAAGTAGCTAAAGCCAATATGCTTGCCAAAGGACAGGTAAGCCACAAGTACCTGTACTGGTGACTGTGTCTTCTCAAGACAGAGTAACTGATCCCCTTCCATCTTGGTCTCTCCTTAGTAGAACTTCTGCCTTTTTTTTAAACAAGGGGTGGAAAGAGGTAGGAAGGAGAGCAAGTTTGGCCAATTAACTTAAAAGCAAAAAGTAAAGGTTGTTTTTTTTTTTTTTCCTGAATATTTTTTGAATAATTAAGCTACTACTTAAATGGACGAATTGCTACCAAAGAAGATTTTCTAAACCCTGATGTGTTGGACACTTTTATTTTATCTGTGCAAAAAATTTTCCAGGTAATAGTCTTTTTTTTTCTTTTTTTAATGTAAAACCAGAGTCTTTATTCTGTAGTTTAGCCAAATTATATATATATATATACACACACATATATATGCATATGTAATTTATATATATAATTTATATATATTATATGCATATATATGTGTATACACATATAATATATACACATACACATATATACACATATATACATATATGTAATTTATATATATAATTTATATATATTATGTGTATATAATATATATGTATAAATTATATATATATATAATTTAGAACAAAAAATATAAAACACATTTATGCATTTTTCTAATTTTAGAGAACAGGCAGTAGGTCTTATTCGCCGCTGCCCCCCTTAGTATTAGGTCTTATCCATGTATGTTGATTAGAAATTAAAAATATTTCTAATAACCTTTTGGCAGAATTAACTTTCAGAGGCCATAAGAATGAGATTACTTACATTCCTTTCACACCTAGTATTCCAATAAAAGTAAAGTGCCCAAGAACTAAATGACTGTGAATATATTTTGTAACTATATCGGACAGATGGATCTGGGAATACAAAGTTTTGAATGTCATTAATCTTCAACACCGTAATCAGTCACTTTGTTTGCAGTTACCATGGAGACTTTCCTCTTCCATAGGTTGTTGAGGAGACCAGACCCCACAAGAAGGTGTGGTTAGGAGAAACAAGCTCTGCATATGGGGGTGGAGCGCCCTTGCTGTCCAACACCTTTGCAGCAGGCTTTATGTGAGTGAAGTAGCATTCACCTCAGGGACCAGATGCAGCATGCTCTTATTCTATTTGGTTGAGCTAGTTCAGCAACCAAAACTCTTATTAAAGATGGTTTCTGAGCCTCAAAATTCGTTCTAGATTTTGCAAGAAAATGACTTCCTAAAACTTGTTGGATACCTTTAACATGTGTCCCAAATTAATCATTGTATGAATGAATTGCTTTAGAAGTTTTATTCCTTAATTATGGCCCAGAAACATGCCAAGAATTCCTCTTCTAAAGAAGTACATTGGGAAAAAAAAGAGAGAGAGGGAGACAGAAAGAGAGAAAAAAAGAGAGAGAGAGAGAAAGTACATTGTAAAAGAATGCATCTAGAACCTTGTCTCTGAGAAGGACACATATAATACATGTACCTACCCAGTATTTATAAATTCCCAAGAAGCCCAGTATTTATGAATTCCCAAGAAGTTTAGAGCCTGAAATATGAGGGGCTACCAATGAATTTAAAGATTTCCATTACGACTCCATTAACACACTTAATCTCTAGTTCCATATCCTCACATAGAGACTTATTCTCTTTCCTCTTCTACCCTCATTCTTATAAGCCCAGAATAAAGCATACAGAGAGAGGCATGAGGAGAAAAGAATGGAGATGTTTATTTTACCATTAACTAAAGATGGGGGACAAGAGGTGTCCATAAATGTTTAGGTATGATTCTACTTATTTCATGTTCTACTACTGCTGACTACCAGCAACTTTGTAGTCTTTAGATCTCACATGGAGATGGGGTGGGGGAGGAATACCCCAAAAGGCAAGGAATAACTGTCTAATTGCAGATATTGTCTTACCCTGAAGGGGATTTCCATGGCATGTTAACAATCTAGGGTTTGTTATCTTGCAGAAGTGTGGGGATATGTGAAGGGAAGAATAGTTTCCATTTCATTTGAATGACTTGTTTACAATTAATACCACTTTTCTGGTTTCTTGTTAATTCCCCCCACATAGATGAATAAATCAGAATAATATATAATTAGATTGATTTATTTTGTTTTCTAAACCTGAAGAACGCTTGGTTTCACTCTCTTAGGTGGCTGGATAAATTGGGCCTTTCGGCCAGAATGGGCATAGAAGTGGTGATGAGGCAAGTGTTCTTTGGAGCTGGAAACTACCATTTAGTGGATGAAAACTTTGAACCCTTACCTGTAAGTGACCATTATTTTCCTACTGCTGTGAGTAGATTAGAATAGGTTGAGGGCCCCTTGTATTAACTCCCTACGAACAGTCAAGCCTCTCAATAAATTCAATTTTCTCAATAAGTAACCAAGTCATGGAAAGATGAATTGGAGAAAACCTTACAGATCATCCATTCTAACATTTTTGTGTCTCAAGAGAAGAAATTGAGACCCAAGAATAAAGTTTTTTAGTGTGGACCGTTTGGGTCAAGGTGTCATTTGAAATTTTATGACTCCAGTTTTACAAGATATCAAACTTGGATCAAAAAAATGTTTTACAGTGTAAATCAAAGTTAAAATTGCCTACAGTATCCAGAGCTTTAATACTTTTTTATGTCATGAAATCATAATTTAGCTAACTTTAATATATGCTAGTACCATGTATTTGTACAAAAATCTCACCCTAAAAATTGGCTATTTTGTTAATAATCTTCAAGATACTTATGAATAATATCTCATTTTCGCCCTACCTTTTACTGAGTCTGGTGCTAAATTAAGAAATATAGCCTTTCTGTCTAAATAGCCACCTGAAAGATTAGATAGATAGATAGATAGATAGATAGATAGATAGATAGATAGATAGATAGATGATAGATAGAGCTGTGAGAAACTTAAAAACCTTGATTTTTATAGTCTAAAATGTCATTTGAGGATATCTGTTTTCTAAAGATAATTCCTAAGGAAATTAGGAATATTATAGAAAAGCTAAGAAAGTTTGCAGAAAGCACATATCAAAATATAAACTAGGCTTTTGTGCTTTGTAGATAGATTTCCCAACAAAATGGTTTTAATCTATAGTGGTCCAAGCTCATGGAGCACACTGTTCATAACTTTTAGAAAATTCTCTTAAAAATGCCTTTGTACAAAGTGGAATCTCTTTCTTGAATATATTATGAACCATTTATAAAGTTAAACCAAATATAATTTCATTAGAGAAATATCCAAAATCTGTTGCTGGCCCTTTCTTAATTGGACCTTTAACAAGGAAGATAAATAAGTAGTTTCTACAAAATTCACATTGAGTACACTGTGTAGAAATTAGCCCGCTTATCCTGTCATCCTTTGTAAATTAGTGCCAGCTATTTGTTGTGTTATTTAAATCTCCTCAGTGCCCACACATAAATCTTTAGCTTAAGAATCATTTGTATATGGGCTAAATATACTTCTTCCTCAAGGTTCACAGTCAGCTAGAAAAGCTTGCAAGAATAAATGGTACACTTGACACCTGGAGGATCCAAGGGAATCTGCCTCAAATCCATTTTACGTGTCTGTTTTCTTATTCGATTTGCATAACAATCCTGGAAGGTGGCAAGGCAAATAACTTAGATCCATTTTTCAGATGAGGAAGTTCAAATTGAGATGAAGACACGTGACTTGTTGGAGGTCACACAGTTGTCCTATATTACTACTGGCTCCACAGTCTGTATGCTTTCTACCCTTCCAGTCACTGAACCATGCCAAAGTTATGTCTTCTTTGAAAACATTTCATTGAATCCATTCTTGTCTCAAGTGAAAATTTGAATTTAAGCAGAGAAACAAAAGCTGTTTGACCTGTTAGGCCTAACTTTCCCTCAACTCAAGAAGGAAAAGTTGGAGTATATGTTGAGTTAGTTATTTTAAAACTTATTATTATGGACAATTTCAAAGTAGAGAGAAAGCATATGAATCTCCAATCTTGTTTAATCTATAATCTTACCCACTCCTCACCTCCCACCTACTGGATTACTTTCAAGCAAATCTCAGATATATCACTTCATCCACACATATTTCATTATGTATCTTCTTTGTAAAACCATAACAAAATATCATTATCAGAACTTAAAATATTAACAATAATTCTACAATATCATCAATTATTTAGTCATCGTTTCACATTTTCCTTATTGTCTCAAATGTTTTTAATAGTGTTTTCAAGTCCACAAGGTCTACATATTGCATTTGGTTGATAAAAAAAGTGTATTAATCTTTAAGTTCTCCCTCTCCCTTTTTTTTTCTCCTTTGGAGTTTATTAAAGAAACCAGGTAATTTGTTTTAATATTTCTCACATTCTGGATTTTGCTAAATTTATTATTCACATGTAGTATTATTAACATGTTCCGCTGCCCCCTGTATTTCTTGTAAACTGGTAGTTAGAACTAGGGGAATGACCTTATTCAGATTTTGTTTTGTTTTGTTTTGCAAGAATTCTTTACTAACTGGTAATGTTATATGCTTCCATCAAGAGACATGTAATATCTGGTTGTCCTTCTTTTTTTGACCTCAATAGCTACTAGAGATGATTGTTGCCTGATCTATTACTTTATTAGGGGGTTATAAGCTTTTAAAGAAAAATATTTTAATCTCTTAAACAGATAGAACTTTTATTTTAAAAAGTTGTATGTATGTATGTATCTAAAAGTTCTGCTTTGAACTTTGCTTTGAATTCTTGGATGTCAGACAGCAAAAAATATTTAAACTAACTCTGAACCATGAATTGTATTCTTGAGTTACATCCCCTAGCAGGCATGGACATCTGAATTGTGGAAACATAGTCCTCCAGTGATAAAAAGCAACATACAAGATATTGCCCTAGGATTCATGGGTAACACGAACCAAAAGATGAATCCTATTTAAATACCTCTAGAATAACAATCATAGTCTTTGTAGAATAGCTATTTGCTTCACATTGTTTTTGTTAAATAAAGAATTAAGTAAAGATCTATTTTTGTCCCTCCCCTTCCCAACCACCACAACTAGGATTATTGGCTCTCTCTTCTGTTCAAGAAACTGGTGGGCACCAATGTATTAATGGCAAGTGTGAAAGGTCCAGACAGGAGCAAACTTCGCGTATACCTTCACTGCACAAACATCAACCAGTAAGTATGCAACACACTCTTTACCACCCAACAAGTTTTAATTAGTAAGCACATAACTTCCTACTCTAATGCCCTGTTTTCCTCCATCTATCCAAGGGGTCTAAGCTATGTCATTGTTTTTTATGTCCATATTCATTCCATATTCATAGCGATATGGTGCCAAAGTCTCACTAAAAAATAAACAGCTTAAATATTAGCATTTGCAGTCCGGCAAATATTTTTACAATGATTTTAATTGTCATAATCTATAATAGAAATACACTCTGAATTTCAATAAAAAAGGAATAGTACAAATGTATTTTAATATGAACAATTACTTCATTAAATGACTGAGTGAATATAGATATTTATATGAATGAATAATTATATAAATATACTTATGCCCTTGTATCAAATCTGATAAATTTAATAAGGAAGAAGAATTAAAAGAAGAACAATAATCTTATTCTCAAAAGTTTCAACCCAATTTCTAGCCATAGACTTTTTGTAGTCCAGTGTTCTGGTAGGATGATAGTAAAATACTAATTCTAGCTAAAATAGCCACCTACCTTATCCAATTTCTGGTGAATTGGAACTCTGGATAGCGAGGGCCCCACCAGGAAGAAGTGGGGGAATAGTTTGGATGGACAAATTCTGAAAAGTATCAATAGATTTATTTTTCTTGTTTGCTTCACTCTTTTCAAAGGACTAGAAAAAGCCCCTGTTTATACTGTTTATAATTTGAATTCACATGAACCCACAAAGTGCACTTTTTACCATTTAACCTTTCTTTGTTGAACATGATGGGCTGACTAGCTTCCTAGCAACTCTGCTTGGCAAAGCGACAAAGGTCTCAGAGTGCTCTAGCCTGGAAAATGGTGGTGTGGAGAGCAAAATCATGTTTTCAAAAAGGACCACATCAGTATTCTTATATTATCATAAATATAAGGATAAAAAGGAAGGATAAAAAGAGGGCCCATCATCATTATAGATACTTAGTATCCATAGTTATATTTGTAATCAAATTTTTAATTGCTTAAATTTAATAAATATTTTTATTGAATTAGACTATTTGCTTTTAGCCCAAGGTATAAAGAAGGAGATTTAACTCTGTATGCCTTAAACCTCCATAATGTCACCAAGCGCTTGCAGTTACCATATTATTTATTTGACAAACAAGTGGACAAATACCTTGTAAAACCTTCAGGACCTGATGGATTATTTTCCAAGTGAGTAATTTTTCTTGTTCATTTCAAACTTTCATAAACACCAAATGTCTTGGTGTTTATCAGAATAGAGAGTGTTGACAGGGAGAAAAAGCAAGTCAATTATTTGAAATCTGACAATTCTTAATATTCAGGAAGTTTATATATGAATACTTATTAATACAGCTTTAACTTACTCTGAAAGTCCAAAACAGAAGGATATGAACACAAACTAGCAGTTACCTAAGGAATAGTTTGCATTTCAAAAAGACTTGATATATCGAGACCCACTCAATGCATTTAGATTATTTGCTCTAAAAAGATTTACAATTCTTGGTAACACTGTCACTAAAGCAAAATATACCTATATATAATTGCTATTAAAGGCATGGGGGTTGGTGTAAAATATTATACTATGTGAGCTTGGTATGATTCTCTTATAGATTAAAGTAGTTTTCATCAGTTAGAGGAAGAAAAAAAATGGCCAGAAATGTACCTTTTATGTGGATCATTTAAAGTTGGTTCAAACACATTTTGGTTTTAAAAGCCATGTCTTATAAAAGATCATATTCAACAGACTATCCAAGAATGACTATGAGCCTTGATGAGTTAGGCACACAAACATTGTCAGATTTTTGTCCAATATGTGTTAGAAGGTGCTCTCTTCATCATGACTATTCTCACTTTGGAACATAAAAAATTAAGAGTTTACAAAATTCTCACCATCTCCTCCCATCTTCGTAAGTATTATATGAGTGATATGTTCAGTGACAATTAGCATCATAACCTGAAAGAGGACAGTAAGCATGCTTTCTCCAAAGTCCTGTCCCCCATAGAAAAGCATTATTAACACTGGATACCATTCCTTTATTTTTCCCTATGCTTTATTTTACTATAACTATAATCATAAAACTTCTCATGGAAAAAAGGGAGAGGGAACCCACAAATTTTCCCAAGTGTCTCTCCATATAGAGACATTATAGACATTAATAGAACTGCATGTTTTATAAAATACCTTGGCTTACTCACCCATTTTTTTCTACTCTTTAAACCTTTTTCCCCTTGTCGTAAATAATACACATCTGGGCAACAGATACTTTCCTCTATCTGGGTTCTGACACTCTTTTTGAAATGGGTATTTTTAGCATATTTGTGTCCAATGCTCATAAGAGAAAAGCTTTTCTGAAGTAATTGAATAATCACTATAGAGTAGGAAGTGTCTTAAGAGATCATTTTAGTCTAACCTTAGATAGGTGGTGAGGACATTGAGCTCTGTTTAATTCCTCCTCTGTTGGAGCTTCCAGCCTCTTTGGTGGCTGTTATTTCTGGCAAGGATAAGGTGAGGCTCTCTGTGCCTTTTCTCTGCTGCTCTTACTTTTGTTCTCTAGGGCAGAGGTTGGAAACTATACCTCATGCCTGTGGACAAGTTGGTTTAGAGGATTTTTTTTTTCTTTTTCCAGTAGGGGAGATTGACATTCACTGTTTTTATTGTTAATTAGTTGTCAACATTTAACAGTTGACAATTACTAAAATATCTGGGTTTCTAGCTTTTCTTTAAAAATGGGTACTCTAGCAACTCTGGGCTTGTTTCCTCAACTAGATGGAGCTGAATTGGGATTGTGTACTTTAGACAGGTCATTCGGCTTTTTACTTCTCTTTTGTCCCTATGTGACCCTGTTATCTTATGCCTGTCCTACTGCACTTGCATATGTAACTTCCTTGGCCTTTGTGGGTATTTGAGTTTGCTACTCTTAATCTGAAACAATGCCAGATAACTCATTTTCTCCAGAATAATTCTCAACTATTTGAAAACAATTGGATTGTCTTCCAGCTCTATTTCATCTGAAACTTCACAAGCATGTCTTCTATTTCTTCATCATCATGTTGCTTACTTCAAAATATGAAACAAGATACTACCCTCGAGTAAAACCTAAATATGAAACAAGATACTACCCTCAAGTAAAACCTAAATATGAAACAAGATACTACCCTCAAGTAAAACCCTAACCTTATTGCCCACTCTGATACAGAAATAATCAGCATGCTTTAAGCTTACACTCCGTACACTGGTAGCATCCTTTAGCTGTATTTATAGCTGATTAAACAATATAGCCCGATGGTATTAGTATTTTGCCCCTGTTTAGTCATCTTAACCCACAGCGGTATTAATTTACAATGATTAGATTTACATTTAAACTCTGTAGCCTCTTCAAAAGTACTTCTGAAACATTTTGGTGTACCCTTGTTAATGATCCTCAATGTCATGCATAATAGCTCTTACTGTCATGTAGAGATGTTTTCAAAACCTATTTCTGTTTGTGGTTTCCTGGTGATAGTCATGGCATTTCCTTCTCGAGCTCATCTAAAAACGGATGTGATACAGGCATGAAAGCAAACCCTGGTGCATGTGGACTAAGTACAAACGCAATGCAGGCTGTTACCTGCCAGCACAAATGTGGGCATCTTATTGATGTTTTAAGGTACAGAGCCCAGAGCTGGACCTCTAATCAAGGTTGAATGGAACCCAGTTTTTCTGCTGACTGATATTTAATGAAGATAAAGTATAAGAGATATTTAAAAATAGAAACTTTATAATAATGCTAAATTAGAAATGACCAAATATGTAACATTAGGCCATAACATAAGTAAATAACTAGTATACTCACACAATGGAATCCTGTGCAGCCTTTAACATGATGTAATGCTGTGAGCAAATGTTTAGATGTGATAAGGGAAAAAGAATCTAGTTTAAGAGACTATGTATAATATACTCATTTTGTTTAAATTAAAATACATATGTATTATGCATGTGTAGAAAAGAGATGAAGGAATATACATCAAAATATTAAAAATAGTTATAATAATTTAACAGGTTGCTTTTGTTATGTTTATTTCTGAATAACAATGGTGATAATACTTTTGCAGTGCTTGCTACATGCAATGCACCATTTTAAGTGTTCTACATATATTACATGAATTACATATATGACATACATATAACTCTGACTTTAACTAAACTTCTAAATTTTCAACAATAAAAAAGTGCTAACTTTTTTCACAATGTTAAAAGCATTTAAGAAAAAGATAATAGAGATATAAACATTTATATCTCTATTCCATAATTTAAATTCCATAATTTAAAATTATAGAAGTAACTGTAGAACCAAAAGGAGACTAAAGCTTTCTTCATGAGCTCTTGTTTATATTGCATTTGTTGCTGTGAACATGCATCATTTGATTTAAAAATAATAAATGTGCATAAGAAATAACATTTGTGCTTAACATTTTCTTCCATTTTTTGACTTAGTTTTGAATTTGAATTCCAACAATGAAATGCAAAAAAATAAAGAAATAAAACAAAATTTTTGGAATCCATGGTTTAACCAAACAAAATCATTTCTGTTTCACCACTGCAGTATACATTCTACCAAAATATCTTAACAATATAAGAAAATGAATGCATATCTCCTGGGGAAGGGGAGTTAGAAGATTATGGCCATAGTTACAAGTAGGAAATTTCATTGACTGTCATTTTTTAAGTTTGTAAAATTTACATTTTATTCTATATATTTGCTTTATATAAAAATGTTTTCAACTATTTGCTATCAAATAAAATTGCCACAAATCCAGAAGTTATGTCATATTTATCCTTTTTATTCTTCCATTATATTGCCTAGTATAGATTACATGTATTCCCTTTTCTGTAAAGGGCCAGATAGTAAATATTTCAGGCTTTGCAGGCCATATGGTCCCTGTCAAAACTATTCAACTCTACCAAAGTAGTTTAAAGATCATCTAGGTCAAATGCCTAACTGATATAGTGTTGAATATAGTTATGTAATATTAGCTGCTACAAAACATTTTTTTGGTCTTAAAAAGATCTTGCAACTTTTATAGAGAAGGTGGAGCATGCAAAACTTCACTAACTTGGACATCTTTCCATTTTGCAGATCGGTCCAACTCAATGGTCAAACTCTGAAGATGGTGGATGATCAAACCTTGCCAGCTATGACAGAGAAACCTCTTCGCCCAGGAAGTTCACTGGGCTTGCCAGCTTTCTCTTATGGATTTTTTGTTATTAGAAATGCCAAAGTTGCCGTGTGCACTTGAAAATGAAAGGCATATGCTAGCCCTGAGATTGACTTTTCAAGTGTATTGATAAAAGGAAAGCAAAAATCAAGCTGCAGGAAAGCAAGCAGATACATTACAAATCACCTCGTGGGAACTTTGGAGGCACCGGGACACTCTCAGTGCTATATAGCACAGAATATTGTTTTCTCTAAGTAGACCACTACAAATAATAATACCTTATGCCAAACACTATGCCTGTACTTTGCATGTACTATTTTTATTTAAGCTTATTTAAAATGTATATGAATGCTCCCAATACAGCCAGGATGCAAGTAAGTGAAGGATATATTATTAGTTTTAAGAAAGTGCTTAGTTGTTTTTATTTTAAAAAACAGTTACTAGAAGGCTGTCAGATTCTTTCCTCCACAACCTTCAAATAGTTTATAAAAGAAGACCATCTCTTTGCACCTTAACAGTGAGCTAGATTCAGCTGCTGCTTCTCTTCTCATATAACTGAAATTGATTTGCCAAGAGGAAAAATTTAATGCAGTATATTATTACCATCTGTTAATGTTTATTTTTGTTCTACCTTCAGTTCTTGTTTTTGTTAGGAAGCTTTTGGCTGCAAGTAACAGAAAACCCAGATTCATATGGCTTAAACAATAAGGACATTCATAATCACAAATAACAAGAAGTTCAAACGGGGTAGGCTCCACAGCTCATATGTCAGCAGGGAACCAGGTTCTTTCCATCTCTGCTCTGCTACCTTTAGTATTGGCTTCATTCTCAAGCTGGTAGCATGATAGGTGTAGCTATTGCATTCAGACCTGGCAGCATCTGGAGAAAATAGATGAGCAATTTTTCTGTGTCTCCTTCACAGACTTGAACCCTTTCACAGAGCCTCTCCAGCAAACCTCGCCTGGTATTTCCTTATGTCTTATTGGTTAGGAATGGGACACATGACCATTCTCCCAGTGACTGGCAACATCAATAAGATTCCTGTAATTATCTGCTAGTAATCTTTTGGAATGGAGAGAGTGTTAGGAAGTCTGTAGCACTGACCTCTACAGTTCTGTCCTTTTATCAGTGACAGAATGTATTATTTTCTCCTGTATCTTAATTTTTAGAAATATAATCCTCTCTATATTTATGCCTCTATGAATATTGTCTGAATTAAATTGGATTACGTTTATAAGGAGCTAAAGCTAGAACTTAAAGTTTCGATGTTTGAATACCCTTAAATTTTATATGTAAGTAGTTTTTACATTTTCACATTTGAAATAAAAGCAATTTTTATAACCTCAACATCACCTGATTATGCTTTTAATAAAGCTTAAGCCTACAGATCCTTACATTAGGAAGGCTTATTTTTCTTCATTGTGTTGTTTACACCTCCTATTTTTATTTGTCCTTTCAGTCTCCCTAACACCAAAAAAGTTGACCTTGAAGAAAAGAGATCATCAGGTACAAACACAATTTTTTCCCTCGGCATGTAGATTCAATCATGATCAAAGTCTTGTCCTGTCTGGGTTTTTTTTTTTTCCTGTCTTCGCTGCCATTTAATAAATTCAAGGTATAATTTTCACTTGTATATTAATAATAATCATCATCCTCTCCTAATTATTCTGCCTGACTTTGCTTAAAAGTCTTAAATGGCTTCCCCTTTCTTATAGGCACACAGGTCCTCCATAACCTGGCACCTGCCTATTTCTTCCACTTCAGCTCTTGTCATTCTCTCCATAAATTCTGTTTTCCACCCATATAATGGTTGAGAAGTCTGAACATACAGCCTCTTTTACCTTTTGCTTCTGTACCTTTGGTGCTGCTCCTTCTGCTCTCTACTTGGCCTATTCTAACTCTCTTTTCTATACGGCAAACTTGCACATTTACTAAGACCCAGCTCAAACATCAGTTCCAATACCTCTCCTATCATTCAAGTAGCTCTAATTATATTTCTTTGCTCCTATAGCTGTTTAGACATTTACCATGACACTTACAATGCATCTTGCAATTATGTGTATAGATACACATAATTGTATCTATATATATCTTTCTAACTTCACTTTAAGCCTGTAAGAAAAAAGTACAATATCTTAATCATCTTTGTATTCCCTGTGCTTAGCATATTTTCTGGCCCACAGTAGCCACTCAGTTGTTTCCTTAATGACAGAAAAAGAACATTCAAGTTTGAAACTAGCTTAGGTATTTTGATTTTGTATATACAGAAAAATTTAATGATGTTTTAAACCTGCAAACGTATTGTCTGCTAACTTTAAAAAGTCTTTTAAAAATTATCTCTAGTGAGCCCTTACTGATGGTGAATGGTTATATGAAGACTGGGGGCATGGTTATGTGAAGAAAGGAACGTTCTCAGTTATATTTTCGTGAATATTAAATGCATTATTATTAAGGTTTCCTTAAACTTCCTTAAAGGAAGCTCTCACCTGTAGCGTCATCATTGAGACTTTTTGAGTCCACACGTTTCTATTGGTATTTAAACAATCAAATATATTTACTATCTGCAACTTATTATTTTAATTTTGTCTTAGTTTCACCCTTGTGGTTCACTTCATCTCCATGAGAATGGGAATTTCCAAGTTCTGTTGTAAAAATTATGTGTTCAGGCCTTGTCAGTTCTGTAGTGTGCCCATTTTTTTTCTTTCTTTTTAAAAAATTCCGATGTGTTGAATCAACCTGTTGAATCACCTCATGGATGATTAGTCTCTTCTAACCAGAATTATCCTTCTAACCAGAATTTTGACTGCCAACAAAACTAACATAAGCACCCATCTGTTTATCAGACAATACAAAATGAAAGGCGGAATGTTTAAAACTAAATTTAAATAGCAGTGGAATGAATAATTAGTTTCTTTGGGAGCCGAAGGGTAGGGTGGAAGGGGGCTTGAACAACACAAATTTATTATTCTGTAGTTGTATAGATTAGAAGTACAACACAGGTCTCACTGAGCTAAAATCAAGGTGTCAGGCTCTTCTTTTCTTGAAGCTTTAGATGAGAATCTATTTCCTTGCCTTTTTAAGCTTCTAGAGACCACCTACATTCCTTAGTTCAAGGCCTCTTTCCATCTTCAAAGCTAGCAGTGACAGGTCAAGTCCTCACAATGCATCGCTTTGACCTTCCATAGTCACATCTCTTTGTGACTCTCTTCTGCCTCCCTCTTCCACTTTTAAGAATCCTGGTAATTACATTGTGTAATCCAGGATGAATAACTAGTTTCAACTATACATATCCTTGGTGACCTTATAGAAAATGTTACTGATGACTGGTTCATGTATTATATGCCTTAGAAAAACATAACGTGCAAATTCCCATTCTCACTCCACCCCTAGGTCAGATATTTGGGTTTGTTTCCAAGACTCCTCTCTTGTTCTTTTTTAATTTTATACCATTCTCAATTTTAAAAACTTACGGGTTGGAAAGCCCTAGAGCAATTTAGGTACTTAAATATTTAATCTTCCCTTTTATTACTATTAAATGCTATAGGTTTTATGACAAGTTAATTTAAGTTGAATTTGTTCTTTCCTTATTTTCACATATTTGATCATAGTCCATTAGTTTCTGAATTGTTTTTTTTTAGGTTATTTTATTACATGCAACTTATGTATTTATTTAGATACCCATAGACTTTTCAAAGGACAATAACAAATCTAGCTTATCTGATTCTGCAGCACTCCAAACTTAATAAGGAAAAACTGCATGTTTAACAGATTCTTCCTAAACACATTTCATTAAAAAACCTCTTATACATCTAATAAGTCACAAACAAATTTAGTATATCAAGTTCTCTAAGCATTTAAACATCTTTAAAAAAAAAAAAACAAGTTATAGTAAAAACTATATAACTTGCATAAAAGTATTATTTCTTCATCCCAAAGTTATGAATTTACTCCCTTAGCCAGAGTTAACGATTACCGATTCAGGCCCGCTTCACCAAGTAAGGTAACAATCAGGTTTTTGATTAGAGAGTCTAGAAACAGGATATAGAATGACTAATGTGTTCGTTAAGTTCAACTCCTTCTTATGTTTAGGTGGCAGAGGTGGGGTCATCCAAAGTACAGCCTAAGACAAGGACTTGTGGTCAGGTATTTTACTTGGGAAGTGATCTCAGTAAGCAAACATGAGTGATCAAGGAGAGTGAGACGGAGAAGGAAAAGCCAATGTTAAGATTTACTGTTTAGTTTGCTGAGACAGACAATGACAATGCAGTTCTACCAGCACTGCAGGGAAGCTCATGGGATGCCTCTCTTATTATTCTCATATTTCTTGGCAGCTTTCATTTTATAGTCACTTTACTGTCAATTACAATTTCTATAAAGAACAGCAGCTTCACATAAAATTGTTTTAAGGCCTGAAGCGATTATAGTTATTGATTGCACTATTTAAACTTGAAAGTCACTTTTACACCTTTAATAGCCCGTGTTGGGAAACAAACGATTTTTTTTAATCTAAAACATTTTCTCTCTGACCCACCCCAAAATCAGATGAAACAAAGTAAATAAGTAAAAATCGTTCCAAAGATCAAATATTATAATGAATTTAGAAGTGTTCAGAAATGTAGATCTATAAAAATTAAGTATATATATAGAATGTATTGATTGATTTATCATTAAACAAATATTTGTTTAATGATAATATATAGAATGTATTGATTGATTTATCATTAAACAAATATTTGTGGAATGAATGAATTTATTCACCATCTACTAGGTAATATTACCTGTATTAAGCAGTTTTCCAGAGAAACAAAACCAATAGTGTGTGTGTGTATATATCGATATAGATAACATTTCTAAAAGATCACTAAAGAAGTTAAAACTTGTTATTCATTCCACTACCATATATTTTTAGTTTTAAATACTCCTCTTTCATTTCATATTGTATCGTGAGATAAACATATATATGTGTGTGTGTATATATATATGTGTGTGTGTATATATATATGTATATATTCCAATAACGTGTATGTATATACATGTGTGTGTGTATAGCTTACTTTAAGGAATTGACTCATGCGATTATGGAAGCTGGCAAGTCCAAAATATGCAGGGTAGGCCAGCAGGCTAGAGACTCGGAAAACAGCTGATGCTGCAGTTCAAGTTTGAAGGTCATTTGCTGCTTTAGTTCTTTCTTGCTTGAAGGAATTCAGTCTTTTGTTTTATTCAGGCCTTCTGATATTTATTCAGGCCAACTGATAGAACGTGGCCCACCCACATTATTGCAGGCAATTCGATTTATTCAAAGTACATGTTAAAATCATCCATAATATCCTCACAGAAACATCCAGGTCAATATTTGACCAAATATCTGGGCACCATAACACAGCCAAGTGGGCACATAAAATTAACCATCCCATTTCTTATGGATAATAACTTTTAAAAAAGCAAACAGAGTCCCTTCCCCTAGGGACTCATGATCCAGGGTGAGAAATGAGAGTCTTGTAGGTTCTTTTAGAGATAACCCAGTCTCTGCTTTTTCTAAAGAGTTTATAGCAGTTGAGTGCCTTCCCCAAGAGCATACATACAGTGCCTTGGCAACAGTGTCTGAAAATTATTTAAGTCTAACCGTTGTAAGTCAGGGACTTCTGTAGTCTTTGTGTTCTCTAAGAATAGGATTTTTTCTCCTTGATGTGCCCTGTGATAAGCATAGTGCTTTCATGATGCAAGAATTCAATAAATATTTTGTTAAATTATTTAGTCTCTTTGAGTTTACAATCAAAATGAGCAAAACATTCAAATTAGTGTAATACAAAGAGAAATTATTTAAATTCCGTAAAAGAGATAAAACAGTTCTATTAATGTTTCAGAAGAGGAAAATATCTTATATAGTTGTAAGATTATGTCTAAAATTCTAAGTGCCATGGCAGTGCTAAAGAGAAGATGCTGCTCTCTTGTGTAAGTTTCAGTGGAAGACAGTGTGGACAAACAATAACAAACTCAGAAACTCAGTTTTCACCTTCATCCTGGCCCCAAAATTCAGCTCTAAGGTTCTTTCTCCTACTAAACACACAAACACACACTCACTCACTCTGATGGCAAGTCTAACGATTCCTCTCAAGTAATGAGCCCACCAAGGAAGCTAGAAGAAAACTTGCTCCAAATAAGGGCACTCCCACTGATGGTGAGAATTGCAGGACCAGGTCTGGGACTAGCACCTATGCATCGAGTTGCAGAGGAAGATCTGGACACTATGAAGTTCCAGTTTTCTCTGTATCTCCCATGAATTCTTTTCATCAGAGACCAGACAATATACAGCATTCTTCCAAATTTAAATTTCCTAAAAATGATGAAAAGGAAAGGAAAAGGCTGAATCTTTCTCTCAAAGGTGAATCTTTACCCCAAATCTTTTTGAGAGGCTTCCAAGAAGTATAACTAAGACTCACATCTCATAGATATTTTTCACTTTGGGGACAATCTAAGTACTTGATATGCCTACAGAAACCCATCTTTCCAAAGGCTAAGGCAATGTTTTGGTTGTGCTGGAGTTCGAGATGTCTTTGTTGAGTTTGAGAATCCAGATAAAAAGGGATGAACCCATTAAAAGATAAACTCAGGCATAGTAAACATTTAAGAGTTTATCTAAGCACATAGCCATGGGGCAGTGCCAAACTGGAAGTGGTTAGGAGCAGTCTGCTGACTAGAAGCAGGCGGGGCGGGAAGATATACAGAAAGTGCAGAAGCAAAGAAAAGAAATTATTTGATTGGCTATAGCTTAAAGCCTAGTTGACTGGCTGTCCTTAGCATTCTGATTTCATAACTTGGAGGCATTTACAGGTTGAGGTTTTTGCTTATGTAGACCATCGGGGCATTAGAGTCACCTCAGTCTAACTTGTTTAATTAATTTAAAAAACACACGGATGAGGACGGCTGCTGGATGGTCAGGAGGCCCCTCCATCAATGCTGGCTCTTGGCCTAAATATTTTACCTGCACCCCAACTACAGGAGACACACAATGAAGACCCAGATTCCTGAGTACCATTATCCCAGGACCAATGCAGCCTCAGAAACACTCCATTGTCTTCTAACAAAACAGGACTGCAGTAACTCCCGTCTCTCTGCAGTAGATCCAACCCAGCAAAATATTGTAACTTTTATAACTGGAGAAGGATAAGTAGAAAACGTCCATGCCAGATGGCTGGGTTGGCAAGGGCTGCCATTTTAGAACTCTCCTCATACCCAGAGGCAGGCTTGCAAATCACTAACTGAAATATTTCTGACATCAGTCTATTTTGGCTGAAGACTGGCAGTCTCTGGGTTCAATAGGTTTTTTGCATGTTTGCTTGTTTTTGGTTTTTTTTTTTTTCCTAGGACTCCCTACAGGGCAAAAACGACCATGCTACTCCCTATTTCAAGTTACTCTAAAAGCTCGGACCACAGCGCCGCCGGGACCGGACAGGTACGGACAGGCATCCCGCTGACGTCACTGCGCATGCCTAAACGTGACCAGGCGCCCTGGAACTAACGTCAGGCCCTGCGGGGGTCACGCCTTCCGAGCGCCATGCTGAGCTTGGGAGGCGCGGAGGTCGCGCGCGGCCTGCGGGCCGTGACGCAGGCGTGGCTGGCGGGCTCGCGCTGCCGCGCTCTGACCCTGGCGCGCGCGGCGGGCGCGTCCCGCGCTGGGGACGGGCGGCCCTTGGTGAGTCCGGGGCCGCGCGGGCGTCTGCTCAGCCTGTCGGCCGCGGCGGTCGTGGACTCGGCGCCCCGCCCTCTGCAGCCCTACCTGCGGCTCATGCGGTTGGACAAGCCCATTGGTGAGTGTGGCGGACCGGCGCGCGGCGCGGGATGTCCAGGGGATGCGGCCTTAAAGGAAATAAAGCCCGAAAGGCGGAGCTTCGCCGCCAGGCGCAGGATAGTTTCGAGACACCTGCGAAGTGACCTGCCGGCCTTCACGCCCCTTCGAATCTTGAGCCGGGCAGTAAATTCTCTCGTTCCACAATCCTTGTTTAAGTAGTGAATCGAGCAGAAATGCCGTGCTCGTGTCCCTGCATTTGCACAGATTTACAGTATTGAAGCACTTATACTTTCATTATGTTTGATCTTTTCCATAATCCTGTAAGGCTGTCAAATCACATAAGATTGTAAAGACGCTGAGGAAACAAACTAAATCTCTTCGGCAGAGCCAGACCTGATGAACCTAGTGTTTTGATGCTGAATTCTAGCTCTTTGCCCTGCACCACTGGTACCACCGCAGCACGTACAGCACTTATGGACTGCCTTATCTGCTCACAGTCGCCTCCTGAGGATTTCCCCGACCTTCCTATTTAAAGTATCACCTACCACCTCACTCTCTATCCCTACACCCCTCTCCCCGCATTTTATTCATAGCACTCTCCACTAACTAACCTTATGCATTTATTGGTTAATTGACTTCTCTAATACAGTATAAGCTTCACATATATGACATATTTCTTTCTAGAGCCTAGAACAGAGCCTACCAGTAGTAATAGATGTGTTAATAAATTCCTACAACATCACGTGACTAGCCTTAGGGCTAGAGCTATGAAAACTCCCTGCTCTCAAAGAACTCCCAGTCTAGTTAAAAAGCTGATACAAGTGATCCAGATAGTATAGCGGGAAAGAGTAATTATTGTGGAACTTCATTGATGGAAAAAGTCAAGAAGAAAGTGTAACTCAAGGACAGGTAGATTTCGCAGAGGAGGGAAGAGATCTTGATTGGTGGAAATATTTTGGCAAAGATCCTAAGGTAAAGTGTTAGAACACTAAGAATATAAGCTGATCTGGAACCCCATGTGAGTGTAGAAGTAGTGGGAGTTCAGGCTCCTTGCAGGACACTGACCAGTGCCCGTCCTTGGCCTGGGGCTTAGGGACCCCTGACGATGACATTTGCCGTTGCAATGCATAGAAATGCAGTCACATGCATAAATTTTCTCCACCGTTTTCCAGCTAAAACCCCAAATTAGGCCTTGTTTTTGGCACTCTAGGTTTATGCACTACCTATTTGGGATCAGAGCACTAAGAGTTTATAACAATTAACAATTAAAGTATAAAAGCAAAATAAATAATAGGGACAGCCCTGCTATCATGACCCCTTACATGTTGGCGCCAGATACGAGTTGATAGGCATAAATTTCCAAGCCCAGTTCTAATCTGAAGCCTAACTATAATTATGTTCTTAGGGTCTGTGTCATGGAGCTGCAGTGCAGGCTTCCAGGCATCCAAGACAGATCAACAGCTGCTGTAATTCTCATTTCCATAAAACTCTGGCTTCTACTTCAGTGGTTAGACCACCCCACCACCTAATAAGAGGCTGTGTAGGAGTTACACGTAAAGCTCTCAAGCCAAACCTTTTAGTTTGAATCTTCACTTTGCCCACTCGAGAGACCTCAATTAAGTTACTTTACCTCTCTGGGCCTTCATTTCTCATCTATGAAATGAAGATACTAATAATACTGACCTTTATAAAGTTGTCTTGAGAATTCATTAACATATCAAGTCTTTAAAACAGTGCCTGACATAATAACTACTCAAGAAAGTTAGCCCTTATTCCTTGAGAAGTAGAAATTGGATAAGATTGGATAATAGTTACTATGTATGTTAAGAAGATACCAGCCTGCTGTGCTTTGATTCTAAATCAGGTGATGATTACAGGATTTTTAAGACAACTTATTAATGTTCTGTGTTACAGATCATTTAACAAACATTTTTTGAGCCCCTATGTATGCCAGGAACAATAAAATAACAGTAGCGTAATCCAAGTTTGATATTTCTTTATTTAAATTCTTTTGTGGGGTAATTTTATATTCATTGTTTTACTTTGTTGAAGTTTAATCTTACTATCTTCATAAACCAAAGTGTATTTCATTGTTTTTCAGAATGGATTACAATTTATTTCAAACGGGTAACAAACTGTTATTTCAGGAAGTTTCAGTAGGTGGCCCTCTTTCCACTAAATTGGTGGTATAATTTTTTGTTTTACTGCATTTATGGGTAAAATTTATGTTGTCTTAAAGATAGTGTGTAATTATCGAATGACTCTTAGACTCCATTTACTCAGCCTCTTTGCTCTGCCCATCACCTGTCCTAACTTGCTCATTTTCTTTAATCTCTCCCTCAGAATTTTTCTTTTTTCTACAATAAACATTTCTTTATAAAACCTATCTGTATCCTCACCACTTCTGCATCTTTCTTCATAGAAGAAGACATAAAGAAACTGTCATAGGGAAGACAGAAAAAAATGTTGCTGAGAATCAGGAAGGAAAAGAACAATAAGAATTTAAGGATATGTAGAGATTTGGGTATAGAGAGTGATAGCATTGGCCTTAGGACATAGATTGGAGCCAGACTGCCTGGATTTGAATTCCAGCTATGCCACATTTTACCTGTATGACCTTGGGCAGATTACTTTCTCTATGCTTCAGTTTCTGTATTTGTTAAATGGTTATAATAAAAATAGTGCCTATGTCATAAATGTGTTGTGAGAGTCAAAAGTGTTATATGACAACACCTGGCATATGGTGCTATATATTTGTTGTTATTGTTTTCGTTTTCATCATCACCAGTATCATCTTTTCATAACAACTCTGAAAATTAGATATTCTTTTCTCTCATTTATAAATGAGGAAGGATGAGCCTTAAATTTAATATTCTTTAGTGTCTGGTGTTACTCCACTTACTAGTGGCCGACATCAAACCAGACATCTAACTTTCCCCTTCATTAGAGGAGCCCTTCTCTTCTGTAGGGTCACCCTACATATTCCTATTAGTAAGTGAATACACCACCTGTAATTCAGACTTAAGGCCAAGAAAATTTTGTTCCTGACATAAAATGCTATAGGTGCTTACACATCTTTTTTCTAGAATTTTTTTAAAATGGAACCTTCTGTTATGACCACACCAGGAAAATAATGCCTGTGAAGCCATGGTCTTTCTTTTCTATTGGGGCAGGATCAAGCTACTCCTCGGTCCCTCTGAGTTATAAGGAAGTAGTTAAATCCATTGTTTTACTTAATCTCTGTATATCTGTTGCCTCAATTGTAAAATAGGAATAATAATAGTGCCTACTTTATGAGGATGTTTTTAGGATTAAATTACATATAAGTTATTTACAGCACTTGACATTTCACAATCATTCAGTAAATGTTAGTCTCAGTTTTGTCATGTGTTTCTGACTGTGTTTTTTACTTCTTTGGGATGTGGTGTTTAAACAAATGAAAACAATTAATTAACTTGAATTTGTACCTTTTTTGTCTTTTTACTTTTCCTTAGGAACCTGGCTGCTGTATCTGCCATGTACCTGGAGCATTGCTTTGGCAGCTGAACCAGGTTGTTTTCCAGATTGGTACCTGTTATCCCTGTTTGGCACTGGAGCTGTTCTTATGCGTGGAGCAGGCTGTACTATTAATGATATGTGGGACCAGAACTATGATAAAAAGGTGATTTTGTCTTGGAAAGGAGCAGAGAGGTTCCTTTCAATCCTGCAGAGTAACATGGTGACATTACTTTTGATTGCCACATAAAGCAATAGGATCGTTTAGTATCCTCACTGAAATCCAGCATAAGAATTGCTGATACCAGTTGAATAGCATGTATTACAAAGTACACTGTACTTTC
The DNA here is from genome assembly GCF_000151845.1 of Pteropus vampyrus. Classification (NCBI taxonomy): domain Eukaryota; kingdom Metazoa; phylum Chordata; class Mammalia; order Chiroptera; family Pteropodidae; genus Pteropus; species Pteropus vampyrus. The sequence continues at coordinate 12,701,542 of NW_011888806.1, forward strand.
TTTCTCAACACAAGAGCAGCCATGGAGGCAAGGCGTGTACTTCATTTTTACAAAATGAAGTAGGATTTAGAATGCTGGGGTAAGGATGTTAGGAGTGAAGTTAAAAATTTCATCTGAACCTTTGGATGTCTGAAAGAACTGCCACCCCTTCCTTTCAGATATATATATTGGAGCTGTACTATTCATATTTAAATCAAATCTTAATATAAATGAACCAAGGCACTTCTATTATCATTTGCTATAATTATTTCTTTTTTAAAAAACTTATACTTCTCCTTGGAAAAATAATACATTTTTATTCTGAAAACTTCATACAGTACAGAAATAGAAAGGATAGGAAGTACAAGTACTCCTTATCACTCCAGTCCCCCAGAGAAAACTTCAATTAAAGTTGGATGCATTATGTTCCTCTGGATTACTTCCTATGCATATTCTAACATATGTGTATAATTAATTCTTTGTTCCTCAATAGACTTGTCATTTTCTCAAGGGAGAGGTCCATCTCATTTGCCTTTTATCCTAGCAGCCACGCTATAACAAGTACAAGATCATTAAGATCATTAAATGCTTGAGTAAATAATCAAGTAAACTTTCAATTTAACAGAAAGCCATGGGGAACTATATAAAGTAAATAATCATATATATACTATATAAAGTGGATAATCATCTCTAGTTTGCCTTTCACATGTGTGAATTTCCCTTAAAGAAGGCACACCTATAATCATTTTTAGTTTATAGAACAGTATCATATTAATATATTTTTTAAATTCATAAAAACATTTGTTGACTACTTGCTGTGTGTGAGACACAGTGACAGGTTCTAGGAATGCAAAGGTGAAAGACACCATCTCTGACCTCATGCTTTCGTAGTTGTGATACAAGCAGCACTGTCATGAGAATGGTGTTCACAAAGAGGACTTAACAAAGAGCACCTACCTGAGCCTATGGGAGAAGGTCAGAACTTTGAACTGTGGCAGAATAAGGTGGCAAGAAAAGGGTGGGCTGGAGGATGAAGGTCTGTTTGGGCAGAGTGAATAGCATATACAGAAGCATGGCTGTGAGATAAAGTATATTATGCTTGACGACTGCAACCATGGGGTTTACTTGCGTCTGGAGAATAGGTTAGTGGCAAGGTGGCAGGAACTGATAAAGGCCTCTCTATGCCCCACTGAAACAGGTGGGATGCCTTGATCCATGCCAGAAGATGCATACTTTTTTGATTTTGGGGTTCACACATCCTGGTAAGTTTTTCATTCTGCATTACTGTGTGAATGAGGCTTCTGGCATATTTCATTTCAAAATAATGCTTGAACATGTTTAGAGCAACTAATGCCTACATCCTGGTTGTCATATTTTACTATAAAGTTTTGCAAGATGTTGCCCTTAGGGGAACTTGGTATAGGGTACATGGGACCTCTGTATTTTCTAAAATACAGAGATTAAAAAACAACCGCGTGCAAATCTACAGTTGCCTCAAAAGAAAAAGTTTATCTAAAAAAATAACATTCAAACCAACCAACTTTTTCTAATTTTTTAATTAACAAAATATGACCATTTTAGTTCCCCCCTCAGTGATTTTTTTCTCCCTAGATCAAAGGGAACTGATTATATATATACCTTACATCTCTCCCAGGATATTTTTCTCTGATTAGAAGAATCTAGATTCTATATTGCCATGCAACAGAGTACTTAAACGATTGTTTTAGAGTTATTGAGGTGGTTTTGCTAACACAAATTTTAAAGGATTATGTACATCTCTTTTAAAGGATAAGTTAAAAAGCTTGGCCAAATTGTAATGCTTACCTCACAGTTTCTTAAAGGTTGTATTTCATTAAGGACATGTTTATGGCTCAGGGTTTTAAGTGAATTGCTATTAGGGTATCTAGGTTAGGTGTGTTTTGTTGGCATCTATAATCTACTAGCCATCTGGTAAACATTAGGTTCATAAATATTGAAATAATCTCACGTAGGTTATATGTGAGATTGGTTTTGTAAGCTGTGAGCACTTTAATTTCATAAAAACTACAAGGATATGTACTGAAAGGTCAGTGTAGTCTTGCAGTTAGTAGTGTCGTCAGTGGGACTAGACTGACTTGCTACTGTGCTGTCTGTGACTTTGGAAAGTTACTGAACAAATATATATTATTTGTTCACATAAGTTTTCTAAAACTTAGAAATAGCAAGACCTTATGAGTGGTTAAAAGACAGGGTTGTTATGAGTATTCAAAAATGTGATGCATACATATAGCTCGTAGAATAGTGGCACCATAAACACTCAGATATTCGCTGGAATAATAATATCCTAAAACACATAGGAGAACATAAATATTATTTCCAATTAAAATTATAGGGACCAAATAAAAGGTAGACGATCCAGTTCTAGCAGTTAAACCAAAATAAGTCGTTATAGTTTGACAAACTGTTTTATTACAGAGTTAAGCATACTAAAAATTGGGTCAGCAGTTTTTTTCGTAGAGTTGGGTAATAAATATTTTAGGCTTTGTGGGCCAGAACGTCTTTGCTGCAACTACTTGACTCTGTTGGAGCAGGAAAGCAGCCATACACAGTATATAAACAAATGGTGTGTCTCTTTTTTTAATAAATCTTTATTTTTGGACACTGAAATGTGAATTTCATATTTTCACGTGTCACAATACATTAATCTTTTTTAAAATCAGTATTCAACCATCTAAAAAAGTAGAAACCAACTTAGCTTATGGGCTGTATAAAAACAGGCAGTAGGCTAGATTTGGCTCACAAGGCATAGTTTGCTGACCCTTGATACAAATTATACAAAAATATATTACTAATAGTTAACATTTATTGCATGCTTATATGCTTCAGATACTGCATTTACTCTGAGGTAGGTGATATTATCACCCCTCTTAGTTCTTCTCCTTCTCTGTTTTACCTTTAACAGGTAAGAAATAACCTAAGCCCAAGAGAAGTTAAGTAATTTGCCAAAATTCACACAGTGATGGAATTGGATTCAAATGCTGGACTCTCTGATCCCAGATCCTGAGTTCTTAACTTTTAGCAATATTGAAAATTTTGGTTATGTTCTTTATTTGTGGTTGAGTGTAGAGTAATCACATTTTGTGATCTCTTGAAAGGAAAAGAACAAATTAAGATATGTTATTTGTTCAAACACTTACTCTGTTCATGTCCTTATAGTGGGTTTGCCCTTTATATTTGAGTGCAGCTAATATATGATAGCAGACCCATTCCTAAACAACCTGGCAAAAGCACTCCCACTTTCAAACCTAGATAATCTGTCTTCTTTCTATTTTCACATCTGATTTCTGATTGCAGCACTTCCCATACTCAAAGCAGTCACATGATATCAGCCTTATCTGACATGCACTGAAATTTTTTCTTTCCTGAGAATTCTCATTATTATTGTTCCTCTTTTCTCTCTGGAAATTCAGTATACTTGCTGAGTAGCTAAATAGCTAAGTAAAGAGTTGCTTTGTTTTGTGTGTTTGGAGATGGGAATGGGAAATGGAAAGAAAGGGGAATGAGTAGTAGGACTTTTTAGTTCTTTTCAAAGCTATTTTAATACCAATTTTTGATTCTTGGCAATACTTCCACTATTGATTTCACTTTTTATTCATATTTCTGCCTTAGTACTTATGATGGCCCAGTCTCTTGATGAAATGTTTAAGTAAATGATTGATGTCTTATAAACTATATAAATGTCTAACCAGTGTACTGTATACTTGAAACTAATAAAAAAAAAAATGAGCCATTACATGAGGCTAACGTATCTGTTTTTATGTGTTAAGGTTGCAAGAACAGCAAATCGCCCAATAGCTGCTGGAAACATTTCAACTTTTCAGTCCTTTGTTTTTCTTGGAGGACAGCTGACCTTGGCACTAGGTGTTCTTCTGTGTCTGAATTACTACAGGTATATTAAATGTGTTCTTCATAATTATGTATAAAATCTCTCCTTTGAAATGGAAGAAGTAGGAATAAAATAAAATTGAAATATCTTTATCATGAAGTTGTTTATTGGCTGCCTATCGAGCATCTGTAAACTAGCAAGTATAAATCACCATACATTGTAAAATCAAGAATGCTTTCAACCAAAAGAATGAACAAATCAGCATGTAATTTATTCTGAACCACCATCAGTACTCATACTACATGTTCCTAAGGGACGCAAGGCACTTCATAGGTTTTTTAGGTGCATGCATGGATGTGTTTGTTTATATACTCGTATATGTAATTTTATTTATCCTGATAGAATCTCTGAAGTAGATAGAAGCAAAAGTGATTATACTCATTTTGCAAAAAAGAGAAACTGGGTCTTTCCCAGAGTCATGTTTCTAGTCATGACAGAAGAAAAAGTAAAAGGACTCATTCCTATATTTCTTAAACAGAGACAGAATTAAACTTCTGTGCATCAGATGGCTGTTTACAGAGTGCTTCAATAAGGCAAAAAAGAGGAGGTCAGCAAATAAGCATTACTTTATAGAGACTAGTCTTAAATATATACCTTGCCCTGCTATCATCAGTCACATAAAAACACTGGAAGGTTATTCCTGGAGGGATGGTGATAGGTGAGCTTTGATGAATATCTTATGTTATCATTTCTTTCATAAGGGTTTTGTGACCTTATCCTCTTCTAGAGAAATAACACCCCATTGTACGTCTAAGAAGGGATCTCTTGACTCTAATGATCTGTTCTGATATCTCAGTTTACTAGCAGTAGCATATGGTGGGTAAGCACAAGTTGGACTCTGGAGCCAGTTTGCCTTAGGTTTAGTTTGAATCCTGGCCCTACTACAGACTAACTGTATTATGACAAGTTAATCTCTTTGTGCTTTAGTTTTCTCATATGCAAAAAACAAGTAGAATAAAACTATCTGCCTCTTAAGGTTGTGGTGATGATCATAATGAGTTAACATATATAAAATAGTTAGAACAGTGCCTAATACATAAAAACACTATATGTGTTAGCTGTTATTATCCATCCTTTATCCTAAACAAAGTCAAGATAATTTTACATAACAAAAAATAGAATTTTTAAGATAAATTATTTTCTCAATTAGTGTTACTATTGCTGTTTTAGTGATTTTTAATAGGTGATATATTAATCTTTTTAATGGTTTTTCTTGATTTCAGTATAGCTCTAGGAGCAGCATCCCTACTTCTTGTCATCACCTACCCACTAATGAAAAGAATTACATACTGGCCTCAGTTAGTTTTGGGTAAGCTTGAAATAACTTTAAGTACTTCCTTTGATACCCTCAAAATATACTTTTAGACATAATATCATACATATATATTTAATGTGGCAAAAATACAATGTCAAATTAATCATGAAATTTTCCACACCAAGAACAGATTTTCATATTTTAAAGGACAATTAACTGTTTCTGTTGCCTAAAAAGTCTTGCTTATTTATTAAGATTGTCATTATTTTCTGAAATGTTCTTTTAAAAATCTAGGTATGTTATGAAGAAAAAAATTAGCTGCCTCGACTCTACCCCTCTCTTTAGGTAGTTGATCTAGACACTCTGAAGACTTTGGGGATTGGAGTAGAAAGCACTCTGAGCTGGAGAACGAGAGTTAGTGTGTATGATGGCTTAGCCGGCTTCGCAGGGCTCCCCTCTTGTAAAACTTTCTTTCGACCTCCCAGGAAAAAGTTATAGCAAATGGGCCCCCACAGCACTCTGATGTGGCACTTACTCATTTCAACAGCATTAATTCAACATGAAGATATTGAGAGCCACCTCTGTCTCCCCATTAATAAATTGTAAATTCCTAAAAGATAAAGCATTCTTTACATATGGATGGCTCAGCATCTAACAGCACTTGATAAATCACAGGAATTCAATAAAAGTTCATTAGTAGAAAGAGAGGAAGATTAGTAGGTAGGTAAGTCAAAATCAATTGGAAAAATACCTACTAGTCTTTTCTGTTCTATTCCTTGAATAATCTAGAGTGTTCTTAAAACTATTCTAGTTCTTTGAACTTTTTTTTTTCCCACCCCAGTAAATAAAAGAACCAAAAGACACTCCAAGAAATTGATGTGAGCCTGATGTGGAAAGTTGTTGTGGAATATTTATCTTTTTGTAGGATCTTCTCATTCAATGTTGTGTTTCTTTTTATTATTTAAAAAAATAGGACATTATAGTCTCAACTGACCTGGGACTCTTTTGATAAAAGGGTAAGCATTTCCTATTTATAAGATAATATTAAGAAAGCTGGTATATTTACTTCAAATATTTACTGAACCCCTGACTTTTACTTTGTGCCAGGAATCACATCATGTGCTAAGAAAATTAAATTGACTAAAACACATTCACTCTCTTGAAGGAGCTAGAGAAGACAACAGATAAACAGGCCATTACAGTACATTATACTGGCATGCATGAGTGCTGTGGGAACACAAAAGGGAGGCCCATCATCAACTGAGGAGGGAATCTGAATGGAAATAGGTAACAGAGGTGGAGAGAAGACATTTGGGAACCATTGAGTGGAAATAGGTAACAAAGGTGGAGAGAGGACGTTTGGAACCCATTGTGTTTGAGGTACCTGAGGGACTTGCAGGTAGAGGTGCCTAGCAGACAGTTCAGTATCGAGTCTGAAGCTCAGGGAAGTGATCCAGCTTGTACGGAGAGGCTTAGGAGTTGTCAGCCTGTAGATGTTTACAGTCCTCAGGGAGGTTGGGATTGTGGAATAAATAAGGATTCCTGCCTATACTCTTGTTTCTGTAGTTTATAGGGAAAGTAAAATGCTAATGGAAAGACCATAAGACTTTTGACTTCAGGTCTCAATTTAGACCCCAGCATCTACTATTCATTGGCTATGCCAGGCATCGTACTAGGTAGGATAAATGTTCTCATAAAATCTACTTATCAAGGGACTATCATCCTTTCTATTAGCTCTGTTATTTTAATTGTTAACCTCCCTGAATCTGTTTTCTTTTTTGTAAAATGTAGCTAATAACCATCACAGAGAGCTGAGAGAATTTAAAGAAGAAACGTATTAGAAAATAACATACATAGAAGCACTTACTACATGCTAATGCCCCTTTCTTTCCCTTTGGAATTCTCAAGTACATTTAGACATTTCCTCTATCTGTTTCACTCATTGTAGGGATGACTTTTAACTGGGGAGCATTACTTGGATGGTCTGCTGTCAAGGGCTCCTGTGACCCATCTGTTTGCCTGCCTCTTTATTTTTCTGGAATTATGTGGACTCTCATATATGATACTATCTATGCCCATCAGGTAAAGAAATATTTTTTTTCTTAACTTTGGTGTAGTTTTTTAAAAAACTTTAAGAACCTAATTAAAGGGAAAGTATTTTTTTTCTAAAAAGTAAATTATTTACACTTACATGACATCAACAAAGTATTTCTGTTTTTACCAAAAAGATCACCTCATTTATTTTATTTGTAATAATTTAAATAGTGTTTACTATGTGCTAGGCACTGTATTAAATACCTTCCAAATACCAGTTTAATCCTCATAACAACCTGCGAGGAAAGTACTTTTATTATCCTCATTTTACAGATGAGGAAAACAGGCATAGAAAAGTAATTTGTCCGTGTCACACAGTTAATGTGTGGCAGAACTGAATTTGAACCCATACAGTCTCCGGAGTCAGTGCTTTTAATTGCTGCCCTCCCCTGCCCTCTCCTGCCCTTCTGTTGATGCCTCTAATCATTGTACCAGCCAACTTTTTTTTTTTTAGATAGTATAAGTAATAAATGTTTTCCCATATTTTTATCTATTTTTTTGTCATTATCAGTTTAAGACTGCATAATAATCCATTGATTTAATATGCCATAATTTTTAAAAAATTAACAATTTGTCTGTTTTGGCCATTTAAGTTGTTTCTGAGTTTCTGCAATTATAAATGACATTGTTCTAATTACTAATGTCTTTATGACTGTGAGCTTTTTGGGTAAATTTTTAGGAGTGGTGTTACTTATTTAAAGAATATAAATATGTTTATACCTTTCAATATTGCCTTTTTCATAAGTTTAATAAAAACTTTTTACTTTTCCTGATTTATGTTCTTAATTTTCTTTTACGTATATAAACTTTGAAAAAAAGGATTTTTTCTCAGTATTTTTCTGAAATATGATTGACTTCTCAATCATTTACTTAAAGAATATGTCATGATTTAATGAAATTTTTTTCTAATACTTCAGTCTGCATTTCATCTTGTTTTCTTTCTATTAACCTCTCTCCTCCACTGCATTTATGTTATCATGAAAAAGTTTGTGAGTTCTATAATCAACCTGATTTCCTTAAATGAAACTTAACTAACAGTTTAGAAGAGATCCCTGTATTTTTTGCAGTCAGCTTTGGAACCAGTGGTCTAGATAACTGTACTCCAATTAGATTAACTTCTTCAGTAAAACACACATACTCTTTGACACTTTTGTGATCCACATAATTAAAAACACAGTTTGCACCCTTAAGGTGCTTGCAGTGTGAAAGGAAAAACATACACAAACCTCACACTCATTATAACTTGGATTTGGGACTTCAAACAATAGCTGTCTACCAGCAACTGGTTGCACAGTTCAGCATGCAGCCTCTGATATCACAGGACCATAATTACAACTAAAGCTGCTAGAGACCAGTCAGCTAGATGTGAGTGTATCAAAACCTAGCTCTACTTAAGCAGAAAGGATTCCATGGGAGAAGCAAGGAATAAATTGAGCTAGAAGTGAAATGTGAATGGATGTTGTTAGGTGATAAGTGAGCATTTTTCTACATCTGTGATTTTATTTTAGCAAGATTGAAACTAAAGTGTACAGGAAATTACTGAGATTTGAGAACTCTGTGGTAAGGAAGTGCTATGAAGAATTTGAGTTGTTTTACTTCTAATGTAGTAAAAGTATAGTTAACAGTTATAGGATTATAAGAAATACAGTGACATGTAGAAATAGAGCTGGAAGATAATTTTAGCAGTAACATTTAACTTTGATTTGGCCTGCACATCCATTACTGATCAACCTATGTTTCTGAGTTCACTGTCATCTTTAACAATTCATGGTCTATCTTTACGTTTACATATCAATGTTCTTTAAGAGACAGTTTCCTCTGGAATTAGATAATGGTGATGATTGCACAACTGTGTGAATATACTAAAACTATGAATTGTATACTTCAAAATGGTGAATTCTGTGGTTTTAATAAAAAACAATTTCTTATTTCCAACGTTAGGACAAGAAAGATGACACTCTGATTGGTGTTAAGTCCACGGCACTACGGTTTGGTGAAAACACCAAGCCATGGCTCAGTGGCTTTGGTGTGGCCATGCTGGGGGCGCTGAGCCTGGTGGGAGTGAACAGTGGTCAAACCATGCCCTACTACACTGCTCTGACTGCTGTCGGAGCCCATCTGGCTCACCAGGTTTGACTGTCTTATTTTTTCCCTCATTCTTCCTTGATATAAATTATATTATTTAAACAAAATGACCTCTATATTTACCAGCCAAGGTACTTCTCAAAACAAACACTTGCCTTGAACTGTCTTACACTACCCCCTCCCCTGCCCCAACTTATCATATGAAAGAGCTAGCTATATTACTTTAGAGAAGTAACCTAAAACTAAACATATTTTTTTCTTCTGATTTTTTTTGAATTACTTCTGACTTATGTCTGGAAAAATTTCAGTAATGTCTGAAGGTTGTCGGTTGAGCTGAATTACTCTGAAAGCAACTGATAAACACAACTATATTTTTTAAATGCGGGTTTCTAGTAATGATTGGCAAAGTAATTATTCATAGTTTTGTGTCCCACTGGCATAGAGACCAAGACTAGATAAGTCATGAAATGCTGCCATGTCAGAGTTCTGCCTAGGAAACTCATTTCAGGATATGCCCCCCGCACCCTAGCACCTGCAAGCTTATATCATGAATCTACATTATTAACTTTTGTAAAATGAATGGACAAAATCTAATTTTAATTAAGTAGATTGCTAGTAAATAGACTTTTTGCATCAATGTTACCATTATTTTCTTTGAACACAATCCAATAGATGTTAGTGAACTTTTATTTAGATGACCTATTTGATACAGATTATTACAAGTTATCAGTGTAAACAAGACTTGCATAACATGGTGTGAAGAAACCAAAATCCGATGTCCATAAAGTAAACCCCATGCTCTGTCACCGTCATTGTTTAGCAAAGCTAAAAGGATTCTCCAGATTTCATCATTCTCCTCCTCAGAATTTCTCAGCATCCCCTTTTGGTCATAACTCAGCTCAGTGGGGTTGTTGTCATCAGTTGATTGTCTGGTCAGGATAATGGTGGTTTAGCAATATTTAAGCACCTGGATATTAGTGGTCAAAGGCAGAAGTTTTGAGGACAATCACAAATATTATAAAAAATGTTTAGAACCCACTTTATATTCTCAGTTGGATTTGTGGTCCTCTCTCCAGTCTTTGACACAGTATTTTAAGATGGACATAGCCTTCCAGTGTTTGAAAAGACAGGAAATCATGATGATTTTAAGTCTGCAGGCCATGTAATAAAGAATAGTTGGAAAAATGCAGGATGCTGATGCTTAAGCCTAGAGAAGAGTAAGACGGGACATGAGACTTTCCTGATATATTTGCCGGACTACTATGGAGGAAAAGGAGTATATTTGTCCTAGATTGCCAGCTGCAAATCTGGGTCGCTAGATTCCCTCCTCTATGTGGGGATAGGAGGGGGATTTACACATGTATGACAGTATTTTTGATTATCATAAGTGAACTAAAGGTCTTATTACAGGCATTTAGTGGGTGAGGGCCAGGTATATTAAATATCTTTCAACACGCCAGGCAAGCCTGTACAATAGAGTTGTCCTGCCTAAATGAGACTTGTTCTCCTGTTGAGAAACATTGCTCCAAAAAATAAAGCCAGAGCTGGAGGGTAGGAGTTGTAGAAAGTAGATTTTAGATCAGTCAGTGGAAGGAAGAGCTTCCTAAATAGAACTAAAAATTTCATGGGTTGCCTCTTAAAGTATTCATGCACCTTTCATGGGGAAATTTTTAGGACACAGCATAGATGATACCCAGTGAAAGAGAGATGGTAGATTTTTCTACATTGTGAAACTGTTTGGGGAACATAAAGGGCTTCCCATTGCTTAAAATTCTATAACAGGGTGTTATTCTTTGTGTCGATGTGTTTATTTGTAAAGCTAAAAAAAGAGCGGGTACTCTACTCATGCAGCATTGTGTTTTTTTTACAGATTTACACTATAGACATCCACAGACCTGACGATTGTTGGAATAAATTTGCCTCCAACCGAACAGTAGGACTAATAGTTTTTTTAGGGATTGTCCTCGGAAACTTGTGGAAAGAAAAGAAGACAGATGAAACAAAGAAAAATATAGATAGTAGAATAGAAGATTAGCAAATGAAGTTTATCTAGGAATTTTTAAAACAAACTTTTACAAAACACTCTCAGGTTATGTTACTACATAATTAAATTTAAATAAGCAGTCTTACAATATGTTAAAGAATTAAGAACCAGAAGATGAAGACTTGCATATTTTGCCTGGATTTTAGTTCAAGTATTTACTAGCAAAATTCTTCCCATGTCACAGAAACCAGAGGGACTCCCCGATATGAGATGACCTTGAGTATTTAAGTTGATGCATTCTTTTGTTCATTATAATTGTCATCTTTAGTTTTGGGAACTGTATGTATTTTGGCACTTTAAAAGAAACCAGACATGTACCTCATCTAAATAAATGTAGGAAAACACTCTTTTTAGGGGAAAAAAAAAAGCTGCTGCAAAAAGTTGAGGTTTATTCTTTATTGTGACCTTTATTCACTGCCAAAATCTATAATTCAGAAAATCATTGGTTTTCATTTTTTAGGAGAATTTGAGTAAAAAAATTATACATACTATATCCATACAGACTAGTGTTGTTACCAACCCTGACATTTATTTGGGAACTCCAGTCTGTGTGTAGCCACAGTGACCAGAATGGGTAGGCAGGCCATCACCAGGGATCTTTTTTTTTTAATCTCGTCTGATTGTAATTCATAAGATAGTGGCATATTAGTTAAGTGTACTGTTTCTTCTCTTGCCCCCTTCAGAATGTTCTCAACACAGCAGCCAGAGTGATTTTCTTAGAATTTATGTGAGGTCATGTCATTCCTCTGCTCATAACCCTCCCCAATCTTCCCAGGACACTTAGTACAAAGTAAAAGTCTTACCACCTACTAGGCTCTCCACGATCTGGCCTTATCTGTGACTACTCTTAACAACCTTCTCCAGCCCCACTTACCTCCTCACTGCCCCTCAACAGTCTTGGCAGATTCCTACCCCCAGGCCTTTGCATTTCCGGTCTGCTTTGCCTGGAATGCTCTCCTTGAATGATGTCTTAGTACTTTGCCACAGATTTTTTTTCCTAAATGTTACCTTCTCAAAGAGGCTTTTCTTAGCCACTGTTTCTAAAATTTGATATACAAATTCTACCTACACTTCATATTCTCTTGTTCTTGTTTTTTTTTTCTTCAGAACTTAACCTAAAATATATTTTACTTGATTTAAGTGGCTTTTAGGGAGAGTGGAGTATAAGGGAGGCAGACAATTGTGTATGTGGGTTGTGGGCAACACTACACACTAAATCCCATCATAATGATGATAATGGTGGTGATTATGATGATGCAACTAATGGAGCACGTATATATGCCATGCACTGATAAATAGGCAGAGGAAAATGTACTTAACTGTTTGTTTATTCAGTAAATACTGACCCACTGAGCATGAGTGTTTAGACTTAAGACAGGAGAAGCAGCAATGAGTTGAAGACAAGAAATAGAAACATATCCCACTTTTAGGTATGTTTTATCTATCCTGATACAGTATCAGAATTATTTTATCAGGATAGATAATATTTTTATGTTGATTTCTGTTTTCTTACAAATATCCTATATATTTTTTCCTTTTGAAAAGATTTAGCAAAATCTATACCATTTTTCTAGAAAATACAGTAATAATAAAATATAGAGTTTAAACAGGTAGAAGAGTATCTTCAGTAACGAAGTGACAGGGAAAAAATCGAGCTTAGAAAAAGGTTATGCCCCTTTAAGGTATGCCATTTCTCATAAGAAAATGTTGATCTCTAAATGTCTTGGCATGGACTTTGGAAAACAATGCTGAACCTGATAACTGGAGCAGGAACAGGGCCAAAGCGGGCACAGAGGCCTGGTGTTGGCACCCTCTACATTGTACTCTGGAGGAAGCATTAAGGCAGAATTCCTTTCCTACTCGGAAAAGAGCTCCAGTGTCTAAAAGGGCAATGATTCTGTTGAGGAATGGCTAGAATTTGCCAAAATCTGCATAATCTGTTCACGATTGCTACATAATTTTCAGATCACCCTATATTTTAGAATGCTTAAGATCTAAACCCATTAGCACTGATTCCACTTATAGGAGAGTAAGTGCAATGTGTTTCAATTTTATTTCATTTTCTTAAGTTAGTTGATGAAAAGTTAATATGGAACAAATCTTAGAATTGGTAAAACTGCAGCCATTTGTGATAAATGGGGACAGGAGAATATAGTTAAAAATTTATACATTATCTTGCTCTCAAAAAGCTGCTAAAACTGAGATGAGTTAGTTCTCTTATTTTTTCCTTCCTTCTCCCAGGTAGAAAGGCTGGAAAAGTGATATAAATGGGTATGGGGCAGATGGGGAAGAAAAGATGAAGTAGATTATTAGCCCCTAAAATCATGGACATAAAATAATTCAGGATTGCAAAGAAGTGCAGTTATCTATCGGATATCAGGGTTATCTATCTATGCATAACCATGAGGGGCACTGTAACAAAATGGGTGAAATCACTAGTTTCCTCTTGGGAAATTCGTTCAATGTAAAAGGCCCTTGCCCTATCTGCTTCAGTTACCCTGAAGTGGTAAAGAATTTTGTAAACAGTTATCTTGTAAAAATTTATGGTAGGGGTGGAGTTACGGTGGGAGCTACGGAAAACCTGGCTACGGAACCTGAAAGTTACAACACAAGTGCTGCCTCTCCCTCTTCCTGGACTACTTTGCTAAATTGCTCCATCCTTCTTCCATATTGTAAAAGACTCTAGTCAGGCCACACACTACTATTTACCCCAAATCGACATATCCTCTTGCCCTTGGGCTGGTCCTTTTACTGTCCTAGGCCACACTCATACACCCCCGTCTTCCATCACAACTGTTAGGAGGGTGAGGGCCTGCCCTTTAGAACAGACAGGATTTCGTGTGAATCCTCCCTCAAACACCTGCCAACTGGGAGACAGGAAAGTGACAAACCGCTCTCAGCCACCGTACTTTTATGTGCCAGATCTGAGCTATGCGAGCATTAAACAGTTGACATATGTTAAAGCGTATTATGGGCTGAATCGTATTGCCCCAAGATTCAGATATTGAAGTCCTAACCCCCAGTAGTAAATGTATTTGGCGATAAGGTCTTTTAGAGAGATTATTAAATTAAAATGAGGTCATTAGGGTGAGCCCTAATCCACCTCCTTACAAGAGGAAATCTGGACACACAAAGAGACACTAGATGCTTGTGCATGTGAGAGATGACTGCATGAAGGCATGAGAGAGGGCGGCCATCTGCAAGCCCAAGTGAGGGGCCTCAGAAAACCAAGCCTGCTGACGCCTCAGACTTCTGGCCTCCAGAACTGTGAGAAAATAAACGTTTTTCAAGCTACCCAGTCTGTGGTATTTTGTTGTGGCTGCCATAGCAAACTTAATGCAAACCCTACTACTGAACCTGGCACAGAAAAGTCACTCTACAAATAGGTTCACTTGAAAGCTCTTACTTTTCCACACCAATTCTACCTTTTTGTCCTAAAGCATAAATTTTAGCCCTTATAGTGTCTACAGCAGTGGTCAGCTAAATGAAACCCTCCAAAGATGTCCCTATCCTAATCCCCAGAACCAGTACATATGTTACCTTATATGGTAAAGGGGCTTTGCGGATGTGATCAAGAAAGGTCTTGAGATAGGGAGGTTAGCCTGATTTATCTAGATGGCTCAGTCTAATCACAAGAGTTTATAAGAGGAGGCAAGAACATGGAAGCAAGAGGTTATTGTAGGAAGTGACACCCGACAGAGGAATTCAGATGCTCAGACAACTTTGTCAGAGGAAAGAGAATTTATTAGGCCAGCGGAGCACATGGGGTTAACAACTCCATGCACGAGCTCGCTCTAGTTAGATTTATTTCCGTTTATATACTTCTACAGTGTCCATGCAGGGGTACGTGATTCCTTTGTCTGAAGTTTCACATGCGCCTCCTTACTCAAGATGGGGAGGAGGAGCTTCAGGTGGGGGCCTGCAAGGGAGGAAGAATTTCCTGACCATTGGTCTTACAGGTCGTTTGTTTTGTGGAACCCATGACCTTGACGTGATCAGCACCATTATAAGATTCTTGAACAGAGTCGGGATTCCTAGGCTATAAGCAGGGAGCAGCACTTGATGCCAGCACCTGCTCAGCAGATTCCTTTCCAAAGGCTGAGCTCTAATTGTAACATAACAAGCAGTTTTACATAGTTTTGTTATTCCTACACAACTACAGAGATAAGGAA
>NW_011888806.1:12717145-12743367 GCF_000151845.1 Pteropus vampyrus
AGATCTGAGCTATGCGAGCATTAAACAGTTGACATATGTTAAAGCGTATTATGGGCTGAATCGTATTGCCCCAAGATTCAGATATTGAAGTCCTAACCCCCAGTAGTAAATGTATTTGGCGATAAGGTCTTTTAGAGAGATTATTAAATTAAAATGAGGTCATTAGGGTGAGCCCTAATCCACCTCCTTACAAGAGGAAATCTGGACACACAAAGAGACACTAGATGCTTGTGCATGTGAGAGATGACTGCATGAAGGCATGAGAGAGGGCGGCCATCTGCAAGCCCAAGTGAGGGGCCTCAGAAAACCAAGCCTGCTGACGCCTCAGACTTCTGGCCTCCAGAACTGTGAGAAAATAAACGTTTTTCAAGCTACCCAGTCTGTGGTATTTTGTTGTGGCTGCCATAGCAAACGTAATGCAAACCCTACTACTGAACCTGGCACAGAAAAGTCACTCTACAAATAGGTTCACTTGAAAGCTCTTACTTTTCCACACCAATTCTACCTTTTTGTCCTAAAGCATAAATTTTAGCCCTTATAGTGTCTACAGCAGTGGTCAGCTAAATGAAACCCTCCAAAGATGTCCCTATCCTAATCCCCAGAACCAGTACATATGTTACCTTATATGGTAAAGGGGCTTTGCGGATGTGATCAAGAAAGGTCTTGAGATAGGGAGGTTAGCCTGATTTATCTAGATGGCTCAGTCTAATCACAAGAGTTTATAAGAGGAGGCAAGAACATGGAAGCAAGAGGTTATTGTAGGAAGTGACACCCGACAGAGGAATTCAGATGCTCAGACAACTTTGTCAGAGGAAAGAGAATTTATTAGGCCAGCGGAGCACATGGGGTTAACAACTCCATGCACGAGCTCGCTCTAGTTAGATTTATTTCCGTTTATATACTTCTACAGTGTCCATGCAGGGGTACGTGATTCCTTTGTCTGAGGTTTCACATGCGCCTCCTTACTCAAGATGGGGAGGAGGAGCTTCAGGTGGGGGCCTGCAAGGGAGGAAGAATTTCCTGACCATTGGTCTTACAGGTCGTTTGTTTTGTGGAACCCATGACCTTGGCGTGATCAGCACCATTATAAGATTCTTGAACAGAGTCGGGATTCCTAGGCTATAAGCAGGGAGCAGCACTTGATGCCAGCACCTGCTCAGCAGATTCCTTTCCAAAGGCTGAGCTCTAATTGTAACATAACAAGCAGTTTTACATAGTTTTGTTATTCCTACACAACTACAGAGATAAGGAAAAACATTAGTTGGTTGGCAAGCCATGAATCAACAGATGTGAGGTGGAGAGTCCTTGAGGTGGGGGAGGTAGCTATGGGAAAACATGTTAGCTGGAGAGTCCTGGAAGGGAGAGAGGGCAGTCAGGAATGGACTTTAACCGGCTGAGTCGGTCATTTCTTGCAAGCCCTTTCCTTTGCATTTTTTTTCAGATGCCTCCTCTCCTCTCATTATAGTGATGCAAGGAAGGGGTCACAAGCCAAGTAATGCAGGTGGCCTTTAGAACCTGAAAAAGACAAAGACACAGATTCTCCCCTTAGAGCCTCTAGAGAGAGAACCAACCTTGCTGACACTTTGTCTCTAGCCCAGTGAAACTGAGTTTAGACTTCCAACCTCCAGAATTTTAAGACCATAAATTTGTGTTGTTTTAAGCCACTAAATTTGTGGTAATTATAACAGCAACAAGTAAACTAATACAATAATTATTTGAGCTCCGACTGACCTGTCCTGAACTGCCAGAGTACTTGGTTGGTACCAGTGAAGCAGTTGCTAACAATGCAAGTCCTGGAGACATCTTGCCTGGGTTGGAATCTCTTTAACATCTACCGGTTGTATGATCTTAAGCCAGTTACCTGATCTCTCTGTGGTTCAGTTTCTAAATGGGCTAATAATAATATCCTTCTCATGAACTAAAAATCATGTCTCCATCTACTAGGATGCAGAGTCCATGATAACTGGGATTTTGTCTTATTCACTAAAGAAGGCCCAATACATCACTCTGTAGGTACTCAATAAATATTTGTGACTTATTGTACACCAGTAGGCTAACATTAAGTATTTGATAGAACTGGTATTAGGTGCAATGATTAGAAATTAGTAATGTCTTTCAACAACACATAAAAAAGTTCACAATGTGAGGTACCATAATAAAAATTAAAATTTTTCACGTACATATGATTAAAACTGTAAAAAACATTTAAAGAAGATTAAAGAAATAAAAATAGATATTTTACGAGTAATAGGTTATTATAATATTGCTCTATAATAAAATTAGATGAGCAATGGTCCAAAATTTCATGTTTTAAGCTAATCTATGAATGTAACCTCTAGTTCTTCCAGTGTTATTTTTACTTTTTAATATTTACATTTAAAAAATAAACGTCAAAATAACCAATGTGTAGCTCCCACAAAGACAAAGGAAAGGATGATGATGATGATGATGATGATGATGATGATGATGATTTTAATAAGTTCTTTCCAAAATAAAGGATGGGTTTGAATACTAACAGAAGGCCTTTAGCTGCAGCTAAAGACTTCCATGTCTTTCTTTAAAGGATAATCCTTGCCCACATCTGAAAAAGAATTACAGTCTTAAGAAAGTAAACTCCAACAGAGCACCAAAGGTGAGGCATCCCCTTGGCTACCAGCGAGTCACACTGTAAAACAGTCATATCTCCATTTTACTATGGAGCCAACACAGTTTTGTAATCATTCTTGTAAAGTTAAACAGTGATGTCCTAAGTCTTCCCATAATATTGGGCAATGAGCTGCCTGCCACACCTTGTTTCTTATCAAAAACATGTGGCGGAGAATAGCAACGCCACCTTGTCCTCAGGAAATTAAAAGTTACCTATAGCTTTCTTTTCTGCTATCTTTCAAAAATAATATTTACTGCATTTTTTCCTAATGCGCAAGTAACATATGTACATTGTGGGAAGTCTAAAAATACAGAAAAACACAAACAGGAAAATAAAATTTATTTTTAACATCATTATACAAAGATATGCACTATTAGCAGATTGATAGTCTTCTAGACTTTAACAGGCATATAAACATTTTTAATATGGAGCCATACTGTACTTCCTTTTCAAAATCTACTTATTTCACTTAATGTTTTCGCATATCATTAAATCTTTCAAAATATGTTTATTGGGTGCATAGGTTTTTATCATATGCATGTACTATTATCTAATTAATCCTATTACTGAATACAGAGGGCTTTTACTTTTTTCCCTTCCTCACAAACACTGGTGCTATGAATAGATTCATATCTTTGAGCACTTCTCTAATTATTTCCATGGGATAAAGTCTGGGAAGCAGAATGTCTCTGCGTATGTGTTTCCGGGGATTGTAGGATGGGAATAGAGGGTTGGACATTGTAGTATGTACATTTTTAAGATTTTGGCTATGTTTTCTCAAATTACCTCCAGAAAGTTCTATATTTTTACATGTAGTACAGGAGGGCCTCTTTCTTCAGATTCTAGCCAATACTAAGACACAGTTGTTTAATCCTTGCCAATTAATAGGCAAAAATAACACATTGTTCTGCTTACTTTCTGTGGTTACTAGTGTAGATGAATATTGTCAAAATGTTTATAGGACATTTATATTTCTTCTTTGTCAATTGCCTGCATGACTCGCCCATTTGGTTATTGCCGTTAATACATGCTACCTTGCCAATCATATCCCCCCAAAGTCTGATATTTGACATACTTAGACTGTGTTCTCATTTTTTCAAGATCATCATTTTATTAATAGTTAAGAGATTTTCTATTTCATGCTTTAGACAGAACTCTCCCATGGAGAAAGTAACGTGTTTAATAAATGTGTAGTTGTTCTCATCAATGTGTATTATTCAGTCGTCAAACATTTGTTGAGCATCTCCTATGTCTCAGGCACGGGGTAGTTGCTGCAGACACAGAGATAAATCAGATAGCTCCTATCATCAAAAAGCTCCCAGTCTGGTATACAGAACTGTTTTGTCCAATACAGTAGCCACTGGCCACATGAGGCAGTTAAACTCTTGAAGTGTAGCTTCTCTAAATTAAGATGTCCTGTGAGTATAGAATATACACTAGATTCCAAAGACCTAGTATGAGAAAATGCAAAATATCTCATTGGTAATTTGCTTATTGATTTCAAGCCGAAATACTTTTTGTATATTGAGTTAAATACCATATATTATTAAAATTAATTTTGCCTGTCTTTTTACTTTTTAAATGTGGCTACTAGAAGATTTTAAATTACATTAGTTGCTAACATTATATTTCTGGTTTATAGCAACACACTATATGAGATTTTCGATATGATTATCGATATTCAAAAGTTTGACCTTAAAAATTACATAAATTCAAATCTTCTGTTTCCTTATCTGATAAACATACAGAATAAAATCTAACTTTATTTGGTTGGTATGAGGCAAAACTGAGATAAATTTTCTGGCGTGTGATAAAAACAAAAACTGTTAGTTCTTTATCCGCCTACTCCCTTGCTTTGGAAGGTAAGCAGCTATGGAAAAAGAAAAGGAAACCATTAAAATAAACCAGAATGTCAATGCTTTTAAAGTTTATGCTACCAACAGTATTATTTTGTTATCTCTCTGGATGCTCTTTCATGAATAAGCTGAGAAATAGATGATGAACGAATCAATATTTGTATGGACAAACAGACAGACAGATGGTTGGACAGTTTACAATCCTACCCACAGTGCACAAGGGTTCTCTTTTCTCCACAACCTCTTCAACATTTGTTATTTGTTGACTTTTTGATAATAGCCATTCTGACAGGTATGAGGTGATTTGATATGTATTTTCCTGATGATTAGTGATGTTGAGCATTTTTTTATGTCTCCGTTGTCCATCTGTATGTCCTCTTTGGAGAAATGTCTATTTATGTCCTCTGTCCACTTTTTAATCAGATTGTTTGTATTTTTAATGTTGAGTTGTATGAGTTCTTTATATATTTTGGATATTAACTCCTTATCAGAGGTATCATTTGCAAATAGCTTCTCCCATTTAGTACGTTGCCTTTTTGTTTCATCAATGGTTTCTTTTGCTGTGAAGAAGCTTTTTTAATTTGATATAGTCCCATTTGTTTATTTTTGCTTTTATTTCCCTTGTCTTTGGAGTCAATTCTAAAAAGATATATTTTTTTAAATCACTAAGGCCAATGTCAAAGAGCCGTTGTTTTCTTCTAGGAATTTTATGGTTTCAGGTCTTACATTCACACATTTTAACCCATTTTGAGTTAATTTTTTTGTATGGTGTAAGATAGTGGCCTAGTTTCATTCTTTTGCATGTGGCTGTCCAGTTTTCCCAATACCATTTATTAAAGAGACTGTCCTTTCCCCATTGTATATTCTTCACTCCTTTGTCATGAATTAATTGTCCATATATGTGTATGTTTATTTCTGGGCTCTTTATTCTGTTCAATTGGTCTGTGTGTCTATTTTTATGCCAATACCATACTCTTTTTAATTACTATAAATTTGTAGTATAGTTCAAAATCAGGGAGCGTGATACCTTCGGCTTTGTTTTTCTTTCTCAAGATTGCTTTGCTATTTGAGATCCTTTGTAGTTACATACAAATTTTAGAATTACTTATTTTCTTTATTGTCTGTCCTCACTATCTAGAATCTAAGCTCCTCGAGGGCACAGATGTTTTCCGTTTTGATCAATACTTTATGTCCAATGCCTGGAATAGTTCCCTACAGAGTAAGCGCTCAATAAATATGTGTTGAGTGAATCATGAATGTAAAGCTTTTAACAGCATAGTTTATCCTCATTAAATATTGTTATTTGCAGCTGTTTTCAGCATTCTTTTACCTCTCCAAATTATTTTTCTTTCTAGAATCCATCTAGGTGGAACTATGCACTTAAGGGATAGCTGATCTTAAGGTTTTATTTTAGGAGAACTATGTGAACATTTAGTTCCTAAGCCTGAGTTTCTTAAATGGTTTCAATTTATTAGGGGTGGGGAAATGTGGAACAGAAAATGGAGAACTTGTCAAAATTCTGGACAAATCTTAAAGGGGATATTCCACCCAGTAAAAAAGTATAAATTCAATGCAAAGAAATTGAAAGTAATTATGCAAATGCTAATTAGAGTTCTATTTGTTTACTCGCCAGTTTAAAAATCCAAGAATTTTTTTTTAAAAATTAAAGTATTCATTATTTTTTTCCTTAGGCAGCATTGAGCATTTGTAACAAAAGTAAATTATCATGACTCTTACTTCCTTAATACTCTGTCCACTTTTTAGTCAGTTAATAAAATACTGACACTGTTATCTGTGAAAGAATTACGAAATTCGGGTCAGATCATGTTACGGGAATCCCTCATAAACACAAATTGCTTTGGATTTTCATTATTGCCTTGAAGAGAAAGGAGAACAACTCTAACACTTTAGAATTAAGAGTAACTTTATGTCTCTAATCAGAATTTTAGTACTAAAAATACTCTATAAATATTTTAAACAAATTCACTTGAAAACATGTTACAATTAAGAAAAGTTATAGTGCAAATTAATTAATTACTAATTAAAAATTGTTAATATCGCAGGATATGCAGAAGAATATAGAAAACAGGTATATGGTTTTTTAATTTTCCCCCATTTATGCATTAATGTTTCTGATTTTCTTCATTTTGTTTCTGGTTTGTCTTTATTATGTGTGTAGATAGGCCCTCCTCTAAGGTCAAATGAAAATGGAAACTACAATAACACAAGTGAATGTGTTCCAGGAAGAAGGAACAGCAAGTGTAAAACCTTGAGACAAGCCAAGCACATTCAAGGAAGAGGAAGTCAGCTTTCTGATCTTATCTTCATAGTCCTGACACATGATAACAAGTGGTAGTTATAACAAGTGGAAGATGCGGGTGGAAATGCAAAATAGTGGGAAATAGTTTGGCAGTTTTGTATAGTTAACTATGTATCGTATAACCCAGCAATCCTATTCCTAGGTATTTATCCAAGAGAAAAGAAAACTTAGGTTCACACAAAACCTGCACATGAATGTTAACAGTAATCACCCCAAACTGGAGAAAAAAAGACAAATGTCTTTTAATTGGTAAAGGGTAAACAAACAGTGGTATATATATAATGGAATACTACTCAGCAATAAAAAGGAACAAACTACTGCTACATAAAGCCACATGCAAGGATCTCCAATGCATTATACTAAGTGAAAGTAGCTAGACCCCGAAAGCAATGTACTATAGGGTTCCATTTATATAACAATCTTGGAAAGGCAAAACTATGGGGACAGAAAACAAATCAGTGGTTGCTAGAAACGAGGTCAGGGGAGCAGTTGACTACAAAAAGAGCATGAGAGAATTTGGAGTAGATGATGGAACTGTTCTGTATCTTGATTGCAATGATTTTACACAATTGTACGTATTTTTAAAAACTCATTGAACTGTATGCACACACACAAAGGTGAATTTTATTTTACATTAATTATACTGCACACGAAGTGCATGGAAGTCATTTTCATCAAGTCGGGGTACTAATAATCAAAATGCAATCACATTGTTGCCATGCTAACTAAGGTAGGAGCTAAAGTTCTATTGCTATACATCTGACTGCATATGGACTTACATTTCTGAAGAATCACCCCTTTTCTGACTCCATCATTCACATAATCAATATTTATCAAGTAGCTATTGTATGCCATGTACTATTCTAGGTTTTGAGGTTACTTCAGTGAACAAGATGTGTCTCTACCTTCCTAGAGCTTGCATTTTAATAAATAAATAAGCAAATAAATGCATACAACAAATGCAATAAATTAATATACTGCTTAAAATAATATAATTTGACATAGTGATAAATTGTTACAAAGAAAAATAAAGCTTGGTAAAGGGAAAGAGAATTATGGAAAGGGAGGCTATTTTTTTTGCATTTTTAAAGTTAATTGGGGTGACAGTGGTTAATAGCATAAATTTCAAGTTCTATAATACATCACCTGTCTATTGCATTGTGTGCTCACCACCCAAAGTCCAGTCTTTCTCCCACACCATAAATTTGACCCTCCTTTACCTTCATCATCCCCCCAACCTCTGCCTATCTGGTAACCACCCTCCTGTTGCCTCTGTCTATGAGTTTGTTTTATTAGTTTGTTGCTTTCTGTTTTGTATCCCACATGAGTGAAATCATATGGTTTTTGTTCTTTTCTATCTGACTCATTTCGCTAAGCATAATATCCTCAAGAACCATTCATGTTGTCACAAATGGCAGTATTTCATCATCTTTTCTTATGGCTAAGTACTAGTCCATTGTATCACATCTTCTTTATCCCATCATCCATTAAAGAACACTTAGATTGTTTCCATATCTTGGCTACCGTGTATGATGCTTCAATGAACATAGGTGTACATATATCATTACAAACAAATGTTTTCAAAATTTTTCAAGCAGAAACCCAGAAGAGGGATTTCTGGGTCATATGATAGCTCTATTCATAATCTTTTGAGGACTCTCCATATTGTTTTCCAAAGTGGCCATACCATGAATTGGACAGTTTTTTAAAAAAGAATCCAGTAGTTACAAAAAAAGAAAAAAACAAAACAAAACAAAAAAAAACTTTTTCAATGCTTTGGAATAAATTATGTAGAATAAAAATGATCTGTTTCTGATTTTTGTTTTGTCTCTTTGTTTCTGTAAGCCAACTACAAATCAGAATATTTTTCACATTGCAATAGTGCTTTTTACTAACTCTTAAAATATTCATAATAATTTACTTTGTTTTAAAAGAAAAGCACTATCCATTGTCAATCTCTGGCAGAGAGCAGATATTCAATGGACATTTTGAATGAATAAAGGAACAAATCAACCTTATGCCTTTCAAATCTTCCATCAAACACGTTCCACCTCTTGTATTTAGAGCTCAGTTTCTATGTGGGGAGATGAGGAAGAAAATAAACAATTAACATTAATTGAGCTTCTTCTATTAGCCAAATATCGTGCTAAGGCCTGCCATTTCAGAGCAACTTAATATTGTCCTCAGCTACCCCTCAATCCCAATCTATATCTCGTATTTGTAGTTCAATTCAAACTAATTCTAC
This sequence comes from Pteropus vampyrus, assembly GCF_000151845.1. Classification (NCBI taxonomy): domain Eukaryota; kingdom Metazoa; phylum Chordata; class Mammalia; order Chiroptera; family Pteropodidae; genus Pteropus; species Pteropus vampyrus. The sequence goes on from NW_011888806.1 coordinate 12,726,214, forward strand.
TCACAGATACCCCTAGATTCTTACTTTTCTCTCTATCCTCTCTTTATATCGCCTTAGTCCTCTGCCTAATGCTCTTACCTGGACACCTGAAGAGCCTCCCATGTGAGCCCCCTGCTGCCAATCTCTCTTTGTTCTTTACACCTTTTACATTCTTGTTAAAGTTATCCTCCAAAAAACCCTCAAAATCATTTATATCACTGACCTGATTTTAAAATGTTGACTATTCCCAATTAGTTTTAGAATGAATTCTAAATCTGAATTCCTTAGTTCATGTATCCTTATTTTAACCTATATTTACCCACCCTCATTTCTCAACTGTCTCCCACCACAGTTTACCACCTTTATGTTTTTGCTGCTCCCTAATCCTTTAAAGTCCCTTGTCTTTGACTCTGTTTGGAATGCTCTTTCTACCTTCTTCTCACAAATTTCTGCGCATCCTTTAAAATCCAGATCAAATGTCATCTCTCTTGAATGGACCTGCTCTCAAGTTTCCAAGTACTGTTACTTAATCTCTCTCTAATGTCACTCCTCATAGTACATTCTTTTTTTAAAATAACTTTTATTTTTCAATTAGAGTTAACGTACAATATTATGCTAGTTTCAGGTGTACAACATAGTGATTAGACATTTATGTAATTTATGAAATGATAAGTCTAGTACCCATCTGACACCATACATAGTTATTAAAATATTATTGACTATATTCCCTAAGCTGTACTTCACATACCCATGACTATTTTGTAATTACCAATTTGTACTTTCTAATACCTTCCCCGCCTTTACACATTTCCTCAACTCCCCTCCCCTCTGGCGACCATCAAAATGTTCTCTGTTTCTATGAGTATAATTCTGTTTTCTTTGTTTGTTTCTTTGTTTTTTTAGATTCCATATATAAGTGCCATTATATGGTGTTTGTCTTTGTCTGACTTATTTCACTTATTTCACCTAGAAAATACCCTCTAGGCCCATCTATGTTGTTGCAGATGTCAAAATTTCATTCTTTCTTATGGCTGAGTATTGTTCCATTGTATATATGTACCACTTCTTTATCCATTCATCTATTGATGGACACTTAGGTTGTTTCCATATCTTGGCGATTATAAATAATGTTTCAATGAACATATGGATGCATGTGTCTTTTCAAATTAGTGCTTTGGGTTTCTTCGAATAAATACCCAGAAGTGGGATTACTGGGTCCTTCTTTGTCTCTTGTTATAGTATTTGTTTTAAAAGTCTATTTTTGTCTGGTATAAGTATTGCTGCCTCAGCTTTTTTTTTCATTTCCATTTTTATAAAATATGTTTTTCCATCTCTTTACTTTCAGCTTATGTGTGTCTTTCATCTGAAGTGAGTCTCTTGTAGGCAGCAAATGTGAGGGTCTTGTTTTCTTATCCATTCAGCCACCCTGTCTTTTGATTGGAGCATATAATCCATTTACATTTAGAATAATTGTTGATAGATATGTAGTAATTACCATTTTATTATTCATATTTTTTCTTCTTCTTCTTCTCCTTCTTCTAGCAGTTCCTTTAACATTTCTCGTGATGCTGGTTTAGTTGTGATAAACTCCTTTAGCTTTTTCTGGGAAGCCCTTTATTTGTCCTTCGATTCTAAATGATAGCTTTGCTGGGTAGAGTAATCTGGATTGCAGGTCCTTGCTTTTCATTATTTTGAATATTTTGTGCCAAGCCCTTCTGGCCTGCAAAGTTTCTGTTGAGAAATCAGCTGCCAGTCCTATGGGAGATTCCTTGTAGGTAACTAACTGCTTTTCCCTTGCGGCTTTTAAGATTCTCTCTTTGTCTTTAACCTTTGGCATTTTAATTATGAGTCTTGATGTGGGCGTCTTTGGGTTCATCTTATATGAAACTCTCTGCTTCCTGGGGTGGTATATCTATTCCCTTTGGCAGGTTAAGGAAGTTTTATGTCATTGTTTCTTCAATATGTTTTCAATTCCTTTCTTCTCTTTCTGGTAACCATATGATACAAATGGGAAACAAAGGCCATCTACAGGCCAAGAGGAAAGGTCTCAGAAGAAATCATCCCTGAAAACACCTTTTTCCTAGACTTCTAGCTTCCAGAACTATGAGGAAATACTTTTCTGTTGTTTAAGCCCCCAAACTATGATACTTTGTATGGCAGCTCTAGTAAATATTCCAGCTGCACACATAAAGGCAAGCTCTCAGCCCTGATGCAGCACAGTGACCACATTGCTGCAGCCCTCCTGATATCAAGCTTCATGAGTCTCAGCTGGAAAACATGTTCTTGATGCCCTAACTGCCTACACAAGCCCACCCACCTGCTTTCATCCTCCTCACTCGAGTGGTTTGCCAGCCTTGCCCACATGAACTCCAGAGGATTTTCCTGCTTGCATGCAGGTCCTGATTGTGGTTTCCTGGCCAGGTTCAGTCTCCCTATGCCTAAGAAGAGTATTTCCTGCTTGTCTGGTAACTATAAACTAGCTACGACTGAGGGCAACCCAGCAGCATGGCCATTATCCAGTGGGCTATAACTAATTCTCCAACAAAGTCTGAGTCCCAGCTCAAGGAGAGGGACCCCTTCCAAGTTTGTTTCTTCCTTGGGTACTTTTCTCATCCCCAGGGTATTCTTTAGAGTTCTCCTTACCCTTTATAGTTATTACCCTGTTATAGTTAATAATTCTTTGTATTAAACTTTCCCATAGAGAAGATGGAAAGATGGTGGGGTATTAGAATGATTTTCTGAGTCCTTGAGTGACTGTGTGTACAGTTTGACTGATACAGAATTGGTACTGAGACCAACTCTGGGAGGTAGTCCTGCAAAGATGGAATTTGGGATTTGGTTTGGTCATGCCCTTGGATTTGAACACAGTGCTGAGTTCCTGTCTATGGGAAATGGGGAGCTGGTAATCACCGGCATGCTGGGGCATCACAATCACTCACCTGTGTTTGACTATAATAAAGTACAAACTGAAGTAAGTGTCTTAGGAGCCCAAGTGGTTGTCGTACTTGACTATTATGGCAGTCAGTGATGACTATAAGGAATGTGGTGTGAGACTGATTTTTCTGAGTGCATCTGAGTACTTACAGAAAGAAAATGACAAACTCACCATGATATGGGTATTACATTCTAGGTAACCAAATGTCTTGGTTTGCCCAGTACTGAGGTGTTCTTTGGGACATAGAACTTTCTGTGCTACAAATAGGGCAATCCTGGGCACACCAGAGCCCCCATAATTCAGTAATCCAGTCACCATTCCAGCAGCAATATTGCCTAAGAGTACAGGAAAACAGAAACATGAATTGCTCAAGTCTTATCTGACTTTTGTTCTTTGCAGGATAAAATAAAATGTATTAATCTATGTTTAATTTTTAAATAAAGTACACTTTTATATTTTATATACCTTTTAGCCATTAGTATGGATTCCAATCTGAAGGTAGTAAAATATTTACCATAAACTGAATGGATGAACAGTTAATGTAAGCAACCTCACAGCCCCAAGTTACATAAAGTCTTTTATAAACAAACTTGACTTCAAAATAATTTCCTCAGAATTTTCAGAACATCTTAACACTAAGAAAAATCTATAGCTATTAAGGGGTACAAGTTGTATATAGATAAATTTAATGCCCAAGCAATGTGGAAATTCTCTTTTAGACTTTCTTTCAACAGCTTCCCACTAAGCCTTTTTTCTTTAAAAATTTTATTTCAGTTCTTTTTTTTTACCCCTTAATTCCTTCATATAGAAAGGCTGATAATCAGTTAAATGTCTAAAAGGCAAACAACAGGTAAAGGACAAAAGAAAAGTGATTTTTTTTTTATCCCAGAATCACATGTTTATGCATCTTAAATTTCCAAACAACCCCAGCAGCTACCTTGTTGTAAGAGACGCCTGCAGTACAGAATGTTCCTAGCAGAATGTCTGGTGCTTGGAGCAACAAGGACATCAGAAGTAGATGTGGACTTGCACACAAGGACACATTGCAGGGAGGGCGCAGGCGCCCGACCGGCTCTAGGGACTAGAAAAGGATACTTTAGAGGATAAGAAAAAGATACTTGAGAAGAAATAGCTGAGAACACGGTGGGGGCTTTGAGGCTGAATCTGAGAATTGGCTGTAGCTTGTATTTACTAACCTGATAGTAACTATTAATAAATTACAAAGCCAGCATTGTAGGGAAACTTAATAAAAAGCCATGGAGACAGGGGTGGGGGATGCTAGCATTGCCAATCCTCCTCTCCCTTATCCGTGTAAGTTAAACATTTCCAGACTCTGACTCTTCTTCCAAACCATCTCCGCAACAAATGGCACCCAACGTGGGGCTCGAAGAAGAGGATGCAGAATTACACTGGAAACTGAAAGGGCAAGTTTCACGGGTAAGCGATACCTTGGACATAATTTTATCACATTTCCAAATTACACTGGAAATTGGAAAAGATAAATTCGCTCACGGGTATGCAATACCTTCGACATAGTTTTATCATGGGAAATTCCCCATCAAATGTGGAGGCCCAGTATATTAAGTTATTGCGACACTTATTGTCGTCTTCAGGAGTAAAAGTGAAGAAAAGTCAATTTCGTGAATTGTTTTTGCATGTAGGTAGACATTGCTATTGGTTCAAGCCAGAGGGAAAATTCCAATTAAATGCTAAAGTGTAGAAACAAGTCATGAGAGCTTTGTGGAGAGATCATCAACAGAGGGATCCCATCCCTGTTTCTGTTTGGTCTTTATGCACTTTAATTTCTCAGGCTTTACAGCCTCTGCAATCTGACTCTGAGGGTGCTACAACTGACTTAGCAATACGACAAGGAGGAATGGCCCATCGAGGATATGAGTCTGACGAGTCTGTTGCCAAACAGCCCATGCCTCCGTTTTCTCGGCCTGGGTCAAAAGAATCTGTTTATCGAAATCCTATAGAAATAGTGTCTGAAAATGAAAGAGAGGAATCTACTGAGTCCTCATCTGAAGAGGAATGTGTAGACCACATTCCTCCAAGTGAAGGGTCATATCAGGTTCTTTTGGCCCAAGTAAAGGCAATAGATCAAAGGTTGAAGCAACTGCAATTGGGACCAACTAGAGGATATTCTCAAGAACCTAGAAAGCCCTCTGCACCACCTGTACATACTTTATTTGGGGCTGAGCCTTCAGTCGCTGGTCCTGTTTCATTTATTTTTCCTCCACCTCTTCAGTTATCACATGATTTGACTAGGGAAATAATAGATGAAGAGAGTAGTTGAAAAAATTTTCCTAGACAGACAGCTACTCCTCACCCGATAGGGTTCCCTGTAGTGAGACAGGCATTTCCCCCCGATCTCAATTTCCTCAGGGGGGTATCAATGTGCGCTATACTCCATTGGAACATAAATTCTTGAAAATACTTAAAGAATCTATCAACCAATATGGTATGCAGTCCACTTATGAGACAGGTCTTTTAAATAGTATAGCCACAGAACGACAATTGTTAGTGTTAGATTGGGAGGCTATTATAAAAATTGTGTTAGAGCCAGGTCCTTATTTGCAAATGAGAACATGGTGGAGAGAAGAAGCCCAACAGGTGGCTCGTAAAAAATGCTGCGCGAAACCCTCCAGGGGCCACTCTTGAAGAGCTGACAGGTACAGGAAACTTTACTACCCTTGAGCAACAATGTCATTCAACTGAAAAAACCTTGTTACAAGTGAAATTAATAGTGTTGAAAGCTTGGTCTCGAGTTGAACCACCTGGGAAGCATCCTCAGTCGTTCACTAAAATTATAGAGTCCTGGGGAGAGTTACGCTGATTTTTTGTCTCGGCTACGTACGGCCATTGTCAGGGTGGTGGCTTTTCCTGAAGCCCAAGATTTACTCCTAGAGTCTTTAGCTTATAAAAATGCAAATGCAGAATGTCAAAGGGCTTTGAGACCACTGAAAGCTCAAGGGGCACCTTTGGAAGACTATATTAAGGCTTGTCATGATGTTGGCTCTTTAACACATCAAGCTGAACTGTTAGCAGGAGCTTTACAGAAAGGATTTCAAAATTCTCAAATGAGATGTTATAATTGTGGGAAACTGGGGCCCTTTCGAAAAGACTGCCCGAAAGGGAATAAGAGAGGAGTAAAAGTGGTAAATGTAAAACCCCCTGGAAGGGGACAGCCTCCTACTAACCCCTGTTGTAGGCGCGGGATAGGATTTCATTGGACTAATAAATGTTGATCTCAAAGAGACAAAAATGGAAACTGGTTGTTGAGAAACAGGAAGCAGGGCCCTTGCCCCTGGGGCCCAGGAAAAAACAATTTAGGGTTTCAGTTTCCCGTCAGCTCAGGCCTTTCCCATCAAATGATGCAGAATCAGAATCCACCAGACAGTGTGTTCGAGATCTGATTCATGTTACTACAAAAAGCGCTGCCTTGGACATTCCTACACCTCAACACTTTAATTCCTGCCGGCGGTGGGGGGTGGGGGGGGGAGGTGTACAAATTATCAACAAATATTTTCGGACCTTTGCCTGAAGGAACAGTAGGCTTAATAGTAGGCCGAGGTAGTTATACTTCCAAGGGAATTTTTGTTTACACTGGAGTGATTGATAAAGATTATGAAGGAGAGATAAAAGTTATGGTTAGTGTGAGCATGACCGCCCAAATTACACCAGGAAAAAGATTTGCTCAAATATTATTTTTACCTTATGTTCAAGGGAAAGCTGTTCTAGTTAAAAAAAATTGGAAGATTTGGGAGTACAGGAAAACAGATATTCTGGCAAACCATGATTGGTGAACAGTGTCCTAAATTAAAGGTATTTATTAATGATATAGAGATTGAAGGCTTGCTTGACACCGGAGCGGATGTTTTTATTATTTCTCAACAATCTTGGCCATTTCAATGGTTATATGAACCCGTGCAAGCTCATTTCACAGAAATTGGACATCTCACAGAAATTTTTCAAAGTGTTAACTTGCTGACTTGCCGTGGTCCTGAGGGACAAGTAGCTTACTTTAAGCCTTATATTACTAACATTGTAGTAAATTCGTGGAAAAGAGATTTGTTGCAATAGTGGGGAGCTTCTTTAAACATTCCTACTTTATCACAGGCTACTCGAAATATTATATTCAATATGAATTATAACCCTATCAAAGGTCTAGGTAAGACGGAAGAGGGCATTGTAGCTCCCTTGTCCACCTCTCCAAAATTCGACAAACATAGTTTGCAGTTTCCAAATTTAGAGTAGAAGCCACTGCCCAGCGCTCCGCCCTTCCTCTTAAATGGCTCAGGTTGAGCAGTAGCCCCTGACAAAAGAAAAATTAGAAGCGTTACAGCAACTAGTGGATGAACGATTGGCCAGTAACCATATTAAATCCTCGTCTTCTCCATAAAATTCACCAGTATTTGTTATAAAAAAGAAGTCAGGAAAATGGAGAATGTTAACAGATTTATAAAAAATCAATACTGTAATTCAGCCTATGGGGGCTTTGCAACCTAGGCTCCCTAACCCCGCATTAATTCCCCAAAATTGGTTTTTAAAGATTATAAATCTAAAAGATTGTTTTTATACTATTCCTTTACAGCCTCAGGATAGAGAAAAGTTTGCATTCACAATTCCTACTTTAAACAATGCTCAGCCTACTCAACGACATCAGTGGAAGGTATTACCCCAAGACATGCTTAATAGTCCTACCATGTGCCAAGCATTTGTAAATATGCCTTTACAAGAAGTAAGGGAAAAATTCCCTCAGGGACTTGTGTATCACTACATGGATGATATTCTTTTTGGACATGAAAAGAAAGAAATATTAGAAGAAATCTTTTTATTTGGAAAAATTGCTCTGGAAAAGTATGGGCTCGAGATAGTTCCTGAAAAAATACAAGATTTCGTTCCTTATCAATATTTAGGATATAAAATTTAACAACAGAAAATTACTCCTCAAAAGATAGAAATTAGATAGGATGCTATCAATACTCTTAATGATTTTCAAAAATTATTGGGCGATATTAATTGGCTTTGTCCTTCCCTCAGTATCCCCACATATGCCTTAACTAATTTGTTCTCTATTTTAGAAGGGCCCACTACATTAGATAGTCCTCAGGAACTAACGCCGTTGGCAAAAAAGAAATTACAAAAAATTAATGAGGCCTTACGACAGGCTCAATTAGATCACATTAAATCTTTTGACAAATTATTATTGGTCATTTGTCATTCTCCTCATTCCCCCACTGCCATCCTCATACAGGACACCAATATTATTGAGTAGATGTTCTTAGGTCGTAAGCCTAAGAAAAAATTAGAGGCTTATATCAATAAAGTTTGTGATTTAGTCATGAGGGGTCGGCTTCGCCTTAGACAACTCACTGGACAAGATCCTGCGGAGATTATCGTTCCTTATAAGAAATCACAAATAAAATCTTTCTATCAATTGAATGAAGATTGGCAGAATGCTTTTGCTTACTTTGTTGAAATAATTCATTGTAAATATCCTAGGCTTACAACTTTACAGTTTCTTTTGCGTACTCCTGTGATTTTACGTCAAGTGGTTCAATCTAAACCAGTTGAAGGCCCAACTTTTTTCACAGATGCGAATAAGAAAGGTCTTGCTGGTTTCACAGGAGACATGATACCAAAATCATTCAAACACCTTACACTTTGATACAAAAAGCCAAATTATATGCTATTATTCTTTTGCTTATCCACCATACAGAGACATTGAATATAGTTACTGATTCCCAGTATGTTGAATACACGGTGCAACATATAGAGGAGGCTTATATACTCCCTTCTCCAGACGAACTTACTGAGTTATTTACACAATTACAAAATTTAATATTACTAAGGCAATAGCCTTTATTCATTACTCATGTTAGGGCTCGTACCTTGTTATAAGCCTGGTCCTGTGACAGCAGGTAATCGGGAAACTGATCAATTGTTAATTCAGCCTGTTATCACTGCTCAAAAAGAGCACACCCTTCATCATTCTAATATGAAGGCTCTTAAAGAACATCATCAGTTAACTTGACAACAAGCTAAATAAATTATTAAGGAGTGTCCTACCTGTTCTCCTTTTGTTATGCCCTCACTGCCTCTTGAAGTCAATCCCTGAGGAACAGCAGCTAATATGTTATGGCAGATGGATGTAACACATTATCCTAAATTTGCTAAATTGAAATTTGTCCATCATTCAATGGACACCTTTTCAGGCTTCACTTGGGCTACTGCTTTAAGTTCTGAAAAGGCTGATGCTACTATCACCCATCTATTAAAAGCTATTAGCGTTATGGGACAACCAGCTCAGCTAAAAAGTGATAACGGATCTACATATATTTCTAGTAAATTTCAGAATTTTCTTGCTATGTATTCTATTGCTCATACTACTGGTATTCCTCATAATTCCACTGGCCAAGCTATCGTAAAACTTGCTAATTGCACTCTCAAGGATATACTTATAAAACAAAAAGGAGGAATATGGAATACTCCGAGACAAAGGCTTAATAGAACAGTATAGATTTTAAATTTTTTAAATCAAGATAAACAAGGCGGCACAGCGGCTCATTGACATTGGGTGAAACAGGCCAGTGAGCCTTTGCAACAGCCGGTATACTACAAGGATCTGAAAGGGGATTGGGCGCCTGCTGAGATACTGAAATGGGGCCGAGGTTTTGCTTATATCTCTACAGGAAAAGAGAAGTTTTGGGTCCCAGCTAAAAATGTCAGGCTCCAGGAGCGGAAAGAAGCGGCGGGTTGACACCTTGAGTCAAGATATGGCTAGGTTGAACCTAGGCTCGCAGACAGTCAGGGTGACTCTCCCTTCTACTCATCGTACACAGATATCAACTTAGGGTCAGATGAAAAAATTATTGGAAGAGGGCTGGCGGGTTGTCATTGAGTCAGGTCAGGAGATGACTCCAACTTCTCTATTCCTTACAACGACAGCCCTGATTACGGCACAGGTAAGTGGGGTATAAGCTGAGACAAAAAATTATTCATGTTGGGTGTATGTGCCCAATCCCTCTTTGAATAAGGCAGTGGGATGGGGAGATGCTTCAGTGGTAGTTTATGTTAATGATTCTAATCGGATGCCTGGGCCTTATGATACTAGAGGGCCTCTCAGGCCTGAAGAAGAAGGGAGAGTAATTGAAAACTATATGGTGAGAACAGAAGGGATGCCAATTTGCATGGGTGCTGGAGAGCACTGTTTACAGTTGGGTGCTCGAACATGGCTGACAATTTTATAGACTTCCGAACAAAATGGGGGGGAGGGTCTCTTGTTTTTATTAAATATGGAAGTATTTAAAAATGTTACAGAACAGGTGGATGACACCTCTCCACTTGACTTACCATGGCGCGCCACTCTGAAGGTTCAGACGCTTGAACGTTGGGTTCAGTGGACTCAATGTTGAGCTAAACAGGCTCGGATTTTGATTAATACTTCCTATGAAAGAGTCATTGATTAAAGTCTTTCTGGCTCCGCCTGAGCGAAAGGAGAAAGTGTAAATTTACAGTGACAACAAAAGATAGAAAATGGTTCAGTAAACATTTCATCAGACGGAACTTGCAATAACACAGTCGTCTGACATAATGGAGAGTTTTCCCCTCCATCTCCCCAGCTGCCCCATCAAGGGCTACAGAATCATATATGGAAGTTAGGAGCTGCTTTATTTCCCATACATGCCTGGAAGGGTTCCGTAAATCAATCTGGAAATTCTTCTCATATCACCTTTCATCAAAATGTTACTCACTTTGCTCGAGCCTGTGTTCAACTCCCATATATCATTATGAAGGGTATAATAGAGTGAAATGAAATTTTAGATTATATTACATGTAAAAATTGTTCCTTTTATACTTGTATTAACTCTTCTATTCCTTTTAACAAATCACATAAAAATTTATACATTCTTAGAGCTAGAACTGGAGTATGGATGCCAGTTAAATTGTCTCGACCCTGGCAGGACTCCTCTGCCACTATGATATTACAGCAACTGATGGACCATGTTAAAAGAAGAGTTAAAAGATTCCTTGACATGTTGATCACTGCTATTGTGGGTATCATCGCTGTTACTGTTGCTGCTGCTGCTGCGGCTGGAGTGGCTCTACATCAATCTGTACAGACTGTTGAATATGTTAGAAACTGACATCAGGATGCTAAACAATTATGGACTTCTCAAAGACAAACTGACTCCGTATTGCAGAGTCAAGTGGCAGATTTACAGCAAACAGTTATATTGTTAGGAGATCAAATTATTAGTTTACAGAAATGGATGTAACTTAAATGTGATTGGAATACTACTTCCTTTTGTATAACTCCTGTATCGTATGATGAAAGTATGTTTAAATAGGATAAAGTAAGACAACATATTTTAGGGTATGGTAATGCTTCAAGTTTAATTACAGACTTACAAACACATATTGCTGTTCAAAAACTTTTCAAAAAAACTTTTCCAGACTAGACAAAGAAAGGGGATCGCAGTACTAACTATTAACATAGTTAATAGTATTAAAGACTTACATCCTATTCTACAAATTCATGAGGTATTGGGTTCATCTGTTGCTTCTTGAATAGTAATTTGTTTGTTACCTGTTTTTCTTTGTCTAGTCTGGAAGAGATTCTCAAAAAGTCAAGGATTAAGAAAGACTCAGGCTGCTGTGTTCTCAGTAATGCTGAATAAAATTCAACAAAAAGAAAAGGGGGATATGTTGTAAAAGACGCCTGCAGTACAGAATGTTCCTAGCAGAATGTCTGGTGCTTGGAGCAACAAGGACATCAGAAGTAGATGTGGACTTGCACATAAGGACACATTGCAGGGAGGGCGCAGGCGCCCGACCGGCTCTAGGGACTAGAAAAGGATACTTTAGAGGATAAGAAAAAGATACTTGAGAAGAAATAGCTGAGAACACGGTGGGGGCTTTGAGGCTGAATCTGAGAGTTGGCTGTAGCTTGTATTTGCTAACCTGATAGTAACTATTAATAAATTACAAAGCCAGCATTGTAGGGAAACTTAATAAAAAGCCTTGGAGACAGGGGTGGGGGATGCTAGCATTGCCAATCCTCCTCTCCCTTATCCGTATAAGTTAAACATTTCCAGACTCTGACTCTTCTTCTAAACCATCTCCACAACATACCTGACCCTGCACCTGCAGTTACGAAATGGAAAGGTAGTATGTGTGACACGTTAAGGATGATAGTTAAAGTATGAGTATTTGTTACTGGTTTACTTATTAAAGTGGAGAAGATTCAAAGTCTCACAATCTATAGGTCTATCAAGAGAAACTAATAATAATAGTGATACCCATATAGGCTACTGTGTGTCAGGCACTGTTCCAGGAACTTTGAACCTATTAACTCACTTTACAGGTAGGAAATGGAGGAAAAGGGCGGTTGGGTAATGAGTACAAGGTCACACAGAATAAATGATGGTGCTGGGATTTAGTTCCCTGCCATCAGGGTCCAGGGTCCTTGCTTTAACACATTCGTTACATTGCCCCTTCCAGGCAATAATGCAATCACATGCAAAAGGATTGAGGAGTCAGTGGTCAATGATATATATTTTGAGCCAGAGCTGAAGCGAGTAAGAACCACTTTCGTTTATAATAAAGACCCAGAAACAGGAAGTGGGCATCCCCAAATAGTGTGGAATGAGAGCAGTGTAGGGCACCAAAAAGAGGATCCAGACCATCCTGAAAGTATTCCCCTGGCTACAGAGGTTCCTTAGAGAGGAGGAACTGGAAATGGACATCAGGACATTTAGAATTGTGTAAAGTGCAGAATGGATTCAATCATTCTTAAATCCCTTTGTCTTCTTCATAAGATCTTGAATTATAGAATCTCTCTGGAAATATCTGTATGTTGATAACTGGACAGAATAAACCTTACCTGATCATTACCATCTCTATTCTGATACTTAGGCTTCTGTATTTCATGTGTGTGTGTGTGTGTGTGTGTGTGTGTGTGTGTGTGTGTGTGTGTGTAAATGTTTTCAATATGTATTAAGAGCATGGATAATGTAATATATATGTGTTTGTTAGTTTTAATCTAAAGATAGTAATTTAGCATTTGAAATCCCCTAATCAGGAATTTACTCTCCGGGGTATATTTGAAATGCCTTTAACAAGTCTCCATATTCCAGAGAACCTATTACATGTGATTTAACTATTACTATCTCAGCATGCTAATTGTTAATAAATTTAAGTAATGAAATATCTTTGAGACGGGTCGTCTTAATTCAGGCTCTTATCTGAAGATTCTGCTACTTGCTCAGATTATTAAGTGAGCTGAATTTATTTCTAGAATATTATTGCATTTGCCTAGCTAACTCTCTTGTGCAAGATATTTGGCAATGTGCCTGCGGTAGAGACAATTGGTTGTCTACCAAATAAATCCATCTGCCCTTCTTCCTAGATGCATGGCTACACCACACTTACAGCCCACCTAAGGTGTAGGTGTGGTCACATGGCTATGTTTTGTCTGATGGAATGTGAGTAAAAGAATGTGCCTAGATTTTTGAGCCTAAACCTTAAGACGATGAGTGTGTCTCCTCCATGTTCTCCTTCTCTTCTTGCCATTTGGATGACTAGGGCTTTAGCCATACAGAGAACAAAATGCCCTGGAAATGATGGAGCATCACTTAGAAAGAACCTGAGTCTCTGAGTGGCTGCATGAAGCAGAACCACCAGCTGACTTGAGATGTTCATCTTAGGCTTTTCCTTTAAACTACTGCATTATTATTGGGTCTCTTCATTACATCAGCTTTGCCTTACCTCAATTAATATAGTACCTTATGGATTGAGCTGAGATTATAGGAACAAGGTACTTTCTTGTGCTAATAATGATAGGTGGAACGGAATTCAGTCTGAGATTTGCTACTAGAGTAACATTCCAACTTTGAGTGAATTTGGGTTGCAACAACATGAAATCCTCACCTCTCTCTGTTAGAGGCCTTCAACACCTCCCAATCAGAATCTAGCAGTTGTTAACAGCCAATTAGACTTAGGTCACTTTGCAACACACCCTGTCTTAGCTTAGTGAGAAATAGAGAGATACCAAGAATAACTCGGGTATCTGGCTTGGGAGGCTAGGGGACAGGATATCATTTTCTAAGTGAAGGTTGAAAGAGGATGAGTTCAGTTTGGGATATGTTGAGTTTAAGGTAACTACAAGATTTCCAGGTGGATCCAGAGTGGAATATTTAGGCCTAAATATCAGGAGAGGGAGATCTGGTTTAGAGATAAAGGTTTAGGAATCACCCACCTATGGAGATAACCCAAGAGGAGAGTATGGAGTTAGATCAGAGTGGCCAAGACAGAGCCCTAAGTAAAGCTGGCATTTAATGGATGGGGGAAGATGAGGAGCCCTCAGAGAAGATGGAAAGGTGGTGGGGTATTAGAATGATTTCCTGGAAGCCAAAGAGGGGACATATCAGGAATAAGACAGCAGTTAATGGTTCTAGATGCCAGAGGGAGGTCACAAAAAGTAGGGCCTGAAAAGTGTCCTCAAAAATTTGATGGTATGTTGCATCAAGAGCCAGACTGTGGTGGATTTAAGCTAAGAGTTAAGGAAAGAAATAGCGACAACATTTCAAGAAATTTGGCTCTGAATGTGAGGAAATAAATAGGACAAAATTTGACAGTACAGGGCCAACCTAAGGAAGTTTTTTGTTGTTTTGTGGCTCTGAACATGAGAAAACAGAATAAGATCTGATAGTGCAAGACCAATCTAAGGAAGTTCTTTGGGTTGTTTTGTTTTGTTTTGTTTTGTTTTGTTTTGTTTTGTTGAGTTCAAATGAGAAAAATTTGAGAATATGTAAATACTGATGGGAAAGATCCATCAGAGAATTAGGGCTGAAGATGTGGAGGAGGAGATGGTTGGTATGCTGAGGCCCCTGAGAGAGCAGGAGTGGAAGCACAGGTAAAAGAATTAATTTTTTCAACTCAAAATGTCAGATGGAACCTCTAGCTCCTCATGTTCATTGTGCCCAGATGTACAGCCTCTAAACTCATTCCACATCAACCAAGGACTCAGAATTCACTCCTCCATTTTCTAGCAGGGAGAAATCTAGTAACCCAGGTATTGCATAATTTTTGTAGAATTTACTTAGAATTTGGAGGGTCCATTGAAAAGAGTCTATTGTGCAATGTCCCACACAATACCATCCTTAGACCTGGCAGGAAGAGTGCCTGTGCTAGGCTCTGTGCTTTAGAGAGCCATACTCTGACCCTCTTCTGACTACATCCTCTCCACAGGGCAAGAAGTCATGGGGCCAAAGAGACAGGCCCACATGGTTCCTGCACCACCCACTTCTATACCAGGCTCCGGACGCCTGAGACCCCAGAATTATCTGCCCAAAAAGCTTTGAGCCTATTTCAGGGCAAAGGAAGGAAAGTCCTCTTCCTAGTTCAGTCTACTCAAGGGCAGACTGCTCAGATATGCAGCTTAGGTTGTCCACATATGTGCGCACAAGGCCCTTTGCAATGTTGGATGGGGCAATGGGTAGAAATAGAAGAGAAACTGCCTAAAAGCCAGGGAGGGGTAACCAGGGAGCTAGCTGTCCCTTTCTATATTTTGTTGTGGAATTCCAAGGAGTCTGAGAATGCTAAATTTGAACCTACCCTTCCCAAAGTATACTTATCAAAATAGGAGGGTAGAATGTATTTTATTTAACAGTTTGTTATCCTGACTTATAATTTTTAAATACTTAGACATAAGTTATGTCGGCTTCCATTTATACTCTCGTCCCAGACCCAGAGGTGTTCTGGGAAACAGACTCTTTGAGGAAGGGTGGGGTTGGCGAGCCCTGGTCGGTAGCATTTGCCAATTTCTGTGGTATAAATACTCCTGCAATGCGTTATTTCGATTTATCTACATGACGTCACTGATGTAGTTGCACAACTGGCTCTCCTGAGCAGGCCACACTCCTGGCCAGACCCACAGGTATTATGGGCTGGACTGGCCTGCACTGCACTATTTTGCTTGCCTCTCTTCTTATCCTATTCTTTCTCTTACCCGTTTTTTCCTCCTTTTTCCCTCTTAAAAGCAACGTAACTTCTCCTCATGGACGTACAATAATTTTACAACTGTATTACGTGAACTTGACCTTAGGTCTTAACCACTCTCACTGGCTTTCAAAGTATTTCTCTTTTTTCTTGAGGGTTAGTTTTTTCTTCACATGATTCCGTTTATCTTACTTTTATATGTATAGGTTATAGCAGGAAACTAAGCAATATATTGTTTACAATTAAATATTTTTTTGGTCTCGATTTTTGTTCAAGTGCCAGGTTAAATAAATCTTCAAGCTTCCACAGAAATTCCTCATATTTATTCTTCCCAACATCCCAAAAGAGCCTGCTTTCTGCAGGGCAAAAAAAGCCTTTGTTTCCTTTCTTGTCTCCCACTTTTCTCTTTCTTCATTTTCTTCTCCCTATCTTGCTCCTCCCAGTCAGTCTTCCAGTAAACAGAAAACAGTGCCTTTAGATAAGTTAATGCAGCAGAGCTTGCAGAACCAGAAGTGCATGTCCACCCTTGAAGCACGAATGGGCAGCAGTAGCTGTCTGCCCTTGTCTTGAACTACTTGTTTGTTCAAAATCCCTTTTCCTTTTTTCTCGTTATTTTTTCTCATATTTTTTATAATAAAAACATCTCATGTTTTTATTTCTCATGTTATTATCATCTTTGACAGAGGGTGGTCTCTTTTTTAAATTAAATTAAATTTATTGAGGTGACATTGATTAATAAGATGATATAAGTGTCAGAAACGACTCTATAAGACATCATCTGTATATTGCATTGTGTGCTCACCACTCAAAGTCTTGTCTCCTTCTGTCACCACATATCTGACCCCCTTTACCCTCTTCCTTCTCCTCGCACCCCACTTTCCCCTCTGGTAACCACCATACTGTTGTCTGCATCTATGAGTTTGTTTTGTTTATTTGTTTTTTTGCTTTCTGTTTTATATCCCACATGTGAGTGAAATCATGGTTCCTGTCCTGAAAGCATTTCTTTAAAAAAAAATTACCACTCTTCTTGAGAGAACTTTAGTGAATTTAAATTTTCTCCTGCTTGTTCTCTAGCAACTGGCTTGTATAATAACTTGGTCTGGAGATAATTCACCCTCATGACAATAATAGACTCAAAACAAAGAGGATGTTAAGAGGCTTTTGAAATTGTAAAGCTGCCCCACTGCTGTTGCCCCAGTTAACCAACTCTTTGCAAATTATGTAAAGTTTGT